>NC_140171.1:19856410-19866410 GCF_963971535.1 Notolepis coatsorum
GATTAATAATGTGATGCATAAGTGATTTTATGTAAAGCTAACAATAGAAATAGGTGATTTGATGTACAGTAAATTCATTGGTTTCCACAGTTAAAAGCAATGAGGCACAAAATCGCACGGGAGTGTGTCACATTTAAGAGCGGAAATGACAGAACTGGCGCTCTCTCTCTCTCTGATGGACTTCAGGTAAGCCGGTGTCTCTCTCTCTCTCTCTCTCTCTCTCTCTCTCTCTCTCTCCTCTCTCTCTCTCTCTCTCTCTCTCTCTCTCTCTCTAATGGACTTCAGGTGAGCCGGTCTCTCTCTCTCTCTCTCTCTCTCTCTCTCTCTCTCTCTCTCTCTCTCTCTCTCTCTCTCTCTCTCCCTCTCTCTCTCTCTCTCTCTCTAATGGACTTCAGGTGAGCCGGTCTCTCTCTCTCTCGAATGGACTTCAGGTAAGCCGGTCTCTCTCTCTCTCTAATGGACTTCAGGTGAGCCTAGGCCTGCCGCGATAAGCAATAAATCGATTAATTGCCGCGATAATTAAAATTAATGCAATGATTTTGACGGGCGCGATTAATTGCTATTTGCGCGTTTGTTTTAATGAGGCGGAACCAGTGCCCCTTGTCAGTCACTGTCCGTGTTGGGAGGCGGGCCGCTGGCTTTACTACAGAGCAGAGAGCACAGCACAGGAGCTCCGTGGGGCAACACCACATAGCTTAACTACATTTCTCAATAGTGTTGCTCCTTTTAACCAAGTAGCGTTATTTGTAGTGTAACGTTAGCGTTTTAACGTTAGTAGCTAACGTTAAAACGAACTTAAAGTTAGTTGTTCACCAACAATCTCAACATTTGTTTTATCATTAGCTCATGTCGATCTACTAGTAGCATCAGCAAGCTAACGTTAGCTGGCCCCAGTCCACTAGCAGCATGTCGATCTACCAGCAGCATCAGCAAGCTAACGTTAGCTGGCCCCAGCCCATTAGCAGCATGTCGAAGTAGTAGTAAGTTCAAGTTCAAGTTCTTTAATAGTTGTCATACAGAAGTACAGAATACTTTCATACAAAATGCTTCTTACTGTTACGCTCCAGAGACTGTGCTAGACAAGATAGTATCAAATAACATAATAACATAATATAGCATGAATTTAGAAGAAGAATGAGGTCACAGTTGTTCGGTATAGACATATGTACAATGTTCTGAGTTACCATATAATATACAATACACAATACTATGCAGTGTACTAATGTACAGTACTATCTAGTGCAAAGCAGAAATGGGATGAGGTACAATTTTAGGTACAATTTACAGTAAGGTGTACGAGTTGTAGTGCAATCCTTCATCCATAAATATAAAGTGTGGGGAGTGGGTGCTACAGTGTGTTTGTTTAAAGTGGGTGTGTGCTATAAAGTGTGTGTAGTGGGTGCTACAGTGTGTTTGTTTAAAGTGAGTGTGTGCGTGTGGATGTGTGTGCTATGTGTGTTTGGTGGTTGTTGTTGTGTAGTGTTCATTCATTGTTCGTTTAGCAGCCTGATGGCCTGGGGATAGAAGCTACTTCTGAGTCTTTCTGTGCTCGCCTTGAGACTCCTGTGTCGCTTGCCTGACGGCAGCAGTTCAAAGAGGCAGTTGTTCGGGTGGCTCGAGTCCTTAATAATTCTCTTAGCCTTCCCCTTGCAACGCTTGTTGTAAATGTTCTGGAGGGTGGGGAGCCCCCCTCCAATTGTGCGTTCGGCTGAACGTGTCACTCTTTGTAGTCTGCTTTGGTCTTTTGCAGTGCTATTCCCAAACCAGGAGGTGATGTTGCCGGTCAAGATGCTCTCTATTGTACATGAGTAGAAGTTCTTAAGGATCTTCTGGCTGACTTGGAACTTCCTTAGGCGCCTGAGGAAGTAGAGGCGTTGTCGTGCCTTCTTCACCACACTGTTAATGTGTATGGTCCATTTCAAGTCCTCGGATATGTGGGCTCCGAGGTACTTGAAGCTGTTGACTCTCTCAACCGGTGCCCCGTCGATGCTGAGGGGGCTGTAGTCCTTGACCCCCGACCTCCTGAAGTCCACAATCATCTCCTTTGTTTTGCTGACGTTCAGGGAGAGGCTGTTTTCCTGGCACCATCCCGCCAGGACCTTGACCTCTTCCAGGTAGGCCCTCTCGTCGTTGGCAGAGATCAGGCCCACCACCACTGTGTCGTCAGCAAATTTGACGATTGTATTGCTACTCCGCTGAGCCACACAGTCGTGTGTGTACAGGGAGTAGAGGAGGGGACTCAGAACACAGCCCTGGGGGGCCCCTATGTTGAGGGTGATGGATGAGGAGGTGCAGTTGCCTGCTCTCACCACCTGGGGTCTGCCAGTCAGGAAGTCCAAGACCCACTGGCAGAGGTCATAGCCCAAGCCCAGGTCCCTGAGCTTGGCTATGAGTATGGAGGGGACTATGGTATTGAATGCCGAGCTGTAGTCGATGAATAGCATTCTCACATAGTTCCCCTGCCTCTTGTCCAGGTGTGATGCTGCTGTGTGCAGCACATGGGATATGGCGTCCTCCGTGGACCTGTTGGGGCGGTATGCAAATTGCAGGGGGTCCATGTTGATGGGGAGGGAGGAGCAGATGTAGCCCTTTACTAGCTTCTCAAAGCACTTCATGGCTATGGAGGTGAGAGCTACAGGGCGGTAGTCGTTGAGGCAAGCAGGCTTGGATTTTTTGGGTACAGGGATAATAGTGGACTTCTTCAGGCAGGTGGGGATGACAGCCTGTTCTAAGGACAGGTTAAATATGTCAGTGAATACTGGGGCCAGTTGGTCGGCACAGACTTTTAGGACGCGGCCGGGGATGCCGTCCGGACCTGCTGCCTTCCTGATATTCACTTTTTTAAAGGTCCGCCTCACCTCATGCTCTGTTACCCTGAACACTGCGCCTCCATCAGCAGCCGACCCCCCCCCCCCCATTGCCGAGGCTTGTGAGCTGGTGTTGTTATTACCAGCATCAAACCTCGCATAGAAGGTATTGAGGTCGTTTGCTAAGGAGATGTCATTGTTCAGTTTGAGGGAGGCGCCTTTGTAGTCTGTCATCGTTTTGAGCCCCTGCCACATAGCTCTAGAGTCAGCTTGTTCAAACTGGAGTTCAATTTTATCCCTGTAGCGCCGTTTGGCCTCTGACACTGTCCTCCTTACGTTGTGTTGCGCCACCTTGTGGTCATTCATGTTGCCTGCCACTAGGCCGTCATTGTATGCTTTGGTGCGCTCTCTCAGAGCTTCACGGACGGATTTGTCTACCCAGGGTTTTTGATTTGGGTAAACTTTCATTTTGGTAGTGGGGATTGTTTCTTTCACCCTAGTACAGACATAGTCCAGCACTGTCTCCGTGTAGGCATTAATGTTATCTGTGTCGCGGAATACAATCCAGTCTGTGTTGTGGAACACTGACCGGATCGTATCCTCTGACGTCACATCCCATTTCTGCACCTCTCGCGAGACTACGCATCAGCAAGCTAACGTTAGCTGGCCCCAGTCCACCAGCAGCATCAGCAAGCTAGGATAATAACAACAATACTTCCGGTCCGGTCGGTGGGCTTCAAAATAAAAGTCTAAAACACCGGAAAAGACGGAGCGGTGGGCTTCAAAATAAAAGTTTCGGGAAATAAATTTCTCAAAAAAAAAATTCTCTAACCGGTCGCAATAATATCGCTTATCGCGATATTTTCGGGGGCAATTAATCGCCCAGCAAAATTTGTTATCGTGGCAGGCCTAGGTGAGCCAGTCTCTCTCTCTCTCTAATGGACTTCAGGTGAGCCAGTCTCTCTCTCTCTCTAATGGACTTCAGGTGAGCCAGTCTCTCTCTCTCTCTAATGGACTTCAGGTGAGCCGGTCTCTCTCTCTCTCTAATGGACTTCAGGTGAGCCAGTCTCTCTCTCTCTCTAATGGACTTCAGGTGAGCCAGTCTCTCTCTCTCTCTAATGGACTTCAGGTGAGCCGGTGTCTCACGCCGCTCCACAAGATTGAATTTAAGTTATAATTATTGACGTCCTGAAGCCAAAGCAGACGGTCAAAAGAACTTTCCAAGGACTCGAGAAAATATTTTCATGACAAGTATTGTATTTCATTTGTTTCCAACGATGCAGCCTACTGTGTGCTTGCTGATGCATTTTGTACCGTGTTCATTCACACATATAGTTCTCACGGCGTGAGAAGGCAGGAGGAGGCGCGTGTGAAGCCCAAGGAATAAACCGATAAAGAACATCAAGAACCGACCTGCGTCTGTGTTGTCGGGGAGAGAGCTACAAATATAAAACAACAAAGCATCTGGTTGCTATCAAATTGTTATGATGTTCATAGTTGAGTGAGGTCAGACGTCAAAGTCAAAGGGTGAGGATGCTACACTTTATTTGCGCCTCTTTTTCATCCATGGCAAGAGTTTTTAGGTGTGCGTTTCCAACGAGGACTCGCCGCAACATATAACGTGTTGCCTGAAAAGGTCTGCTGAGGAGAACAATCCCACTTGGCGAGGTGATCGCACCTTGGCCTTTGTTAACACATTGGGCGCCGGGCATTGTGCCCATCATTATACCCAGTCTGTCAGCACTGTAACCCTATGGAGATGTTTACCTTCTTTGCAGGGCTATAACTTTTTAAATATTATAGCTATATCTGCATTACTATGGCCCATTCAACATCGATTATCTATCATTCCGGATGTGGGAACGTTATATTTTTTCATTCATACATTGTTGTGTTAATACCGTCTAGAATATAAGTATGTTTTTAAGCTTTTCTGCTGTAATTCCAAAAACGCTAGTTATAGGCCCTGAAGCATATGATAGATTATTGATTGGCGTTTCTTTCCTATAGACGCTATATTAAAAAATTCAAATGTATATGATCGGTATACATTATGCTTCATCATGCGTGAAGGAAAGGGGGGGGGGGTCGTTTATAATTCCTTGATCGTCAGTAACGGCTTTATTTAGTATGGGTTGATATGTTGAGCAGATGGTTTGCAGTGAAATGAATAAACAATCGGGCTGAAATTAACGTTATATTCCTCTTACCGTTCGCCGATGAGACTGGAGGAAAAAGATCCCAATTATTTGACGCCGATCTCCTAGATCCATTTCCGGTTTGTATGGCGCAATAAACGCCGAAATCATATCGATTATTGCGTTTCGAAAGCGATCCAAATTATGCACTTGAGTGTTTGTCTGGACCCACGTAACAAGATATGACTGCCGGAGGGATTTCCTCGATGCACCGATCGCCACTTCTGGTTTTGGCGTGAGTGTAACTCGCCCGACCATCCACCAGGCGGCGGTATTGAGGCGTTGCAATCTCAGACAGGGTGCCGCTGCAGTCCGGAGGGAGGCTGGGTGAATTATGAATGCCATGGCGAAAAAATTTAATATTGATCCCAAAAACGATTTACGCCGTTGTTGGCGTTCAACGCATGGCGGGCAATAACGACTTACGCCGTTTATGGCGCACAATGTGTTAACTGTCATCTTTATGAAGCCATTTCAATGAGCAGACGACTAAATTCACCTCCATATTTTTCAAAACAAGGAAACTACAGCAGATTCAAAACTATCGGAGTCGGGTGATCATGAGTACGTTACTCCAACAGTGTACAGTGTATTCTTCCTGTTGTTTTAACTATTTTGGTTCTTGAAGTGGCATTTAAGTTTTAACATCAAAGTGAATGGGCCTCGTTGCATCAAACAAAATTGTATTTGGTTCGAAAACATTTAGATACACTGCTCTGCTATGTAGTTCTCAATACACTGTTTGGTGACGGCTCACGATCAATGATGCCAGAGTTGTGTTTTGGGTGAAATTGGGCTATTTCTAGGGGCCGCAAGCACACACAAAACAAAGCAAAGTGGCCTGTCATATGAAGAATGTCTGTACCAAGTTTGGTCAAGATCCGATGAATAGTGTGGGAGGAGAAATATTACCCAAATGTTACCTTAGCTCCACACTGTACAAACAGACTTTCCCGTGTACTTAGATTTATCTGTGGTGGACCAGCACAATATCCGATCAAAGAGATTTCTCCAAACTGACAATAATTTATAAAGAGTGCTTGTGGTGAGGTATCTATTTAGCAGCATGGCTACATGGGTAGGGCTCTGGACTCATGATCGGGAGATCACTGTGAAATAATAGCACTTGTTTTTCAGATGTGTATGTGTACATAATGTAAATATCTGTAGATGACAGCAGACATCTACTCTGACAGAACTATAGATCATAAATGAGGAGACAGCCAGTGTGTGTCTTCACTCAGGCCCTGCGAGGGATAGAGCCAAGGTCATAGGCCGAGGTGTTAATATCAACAGATAGCTGGGCAGCTACGGAGGGGAGAAACCGTTGCTATGGGGAAGAGATGGGGAAGAGATAGGAGAGACGTTAGAGGTATCTCCTACTGTATCTGAGTGTGTCAGAGGTGAGAGAGAGAGAGAGAGAGAGAGAGAGAGAGAGAGAGAGAGAGAGAGAGAGAGAGAGAGAGAGAGAGAGAGAGAGAGAGAGAGAGAGAGCCGTTGCTATGGCTAATAGCCGTTGCTAAGGAAATACACTTTTTTTTTTTTTTATATTTTTTTTATTATTGCAAAACAAAAAATTATTAAAAGTCAGTACTCAACACACAATGCATAATGAAACTTTCAGTAAAGGTGGTTAAAATATATGCAAGTACAGAAACAGGATAAAACAAAAATAGTCTATAATAACATTTTAACCGTATACAGTGTATATCCAGCGAAATTACAATTATATAAATGTTAGTATATAATATACCCCTAATACCTATTTTCTAAAACCCTACACACATATGCTCCAGCTCAAACCCCCCCCTCCCGGACCCCCTCTTGGATAGTACCTCCATTATCCCTCACTCCTAACCAGACACTACCATTATAAGCTAGCTTTTATTCTCTCCACCACTTCTAACCACATTGACATTTTGGATTCATTGAGCCCCAGAATTCTTGCTGTAGATATTTCTTGATATATCACATCGAGATATGTAAGAAACCACACTTTTCGGCACATTTTTTCTGGTTGAAACCAACGTGATGCGATCAGTTTTTTAGCTACTGTGATACCCGATAAAACCAATCTTTTTAGTTGTGGATTCACTGCAAACTCAAAAACATCATTCAATAGTAATACCGCGGGGTGTACAGGTATATTCCAAAATACGAGTATTGATAATTGTTGGGACACATCTTTCCAGAATGCCTTAACTGGTGGGCAGTCCCAATACATGTGCATAAATGTTCCTTCGTCCCCATTTGTACATTGGGAGCATTTGGAGTCTTGTATAAGCCCCATTTTGCACAGCCTTATAGGAGTCAAGTATGTCCTGTGAATATAGTTCAGATTGATTTGTTGATGATCCGGGTTCCTTGATGTAAGTCGGACATTTGCCCAGGCTCCTTGCCAATCAAAGTCATATTCCAGGTCTGGTATATCCCTCCTCCAGACAGTGTCTAGTTGAAGGGTTTCATACGAGGACGTTAGTAATTGATAATAAAAACCTGATACAAAACCTCCCAATGTATCTCTTTCATAGAAAAATTTGTGGTATCTGTGGTGTTCAATTGGTATGAGTAATGGAACACCGTGAGATCTCATACAAAGTCGTAACTGTATGTAAAAAAGCCATGTGGACTCGGTGAGGTTAAACTTTATGCATATTTCGACATAACTACAGAGGCCCTTGTTATTAAAAATATCCCCTAATGAGTGTATGCCTTTCTCTTCCCATATAGGGAATCTTATAGGTCGTTTTCCCATTAAGAGTGCATTGTTATTGAATATGGGAGTGTGATTATGCCATTCTTGAGGGTTAGGATATTTCTTTTGTGTTTCCCGCCATGTTCTGATTGCATGGGTAATTATTGGGCCAAATTCTCGCTCACAATGCTTGATTGAAAGTTTAGTGTGTGCTATGTCTTTCAGTCTCTGTGGGGCTACTATGTTTTCTTCTAATTCTCTCCAAGGAAATACACTTTTATAGCTGGGGGTTCTTCCGGGTTGAGTCAGACTAGGATACGAAGCACACACGTAGGGAGGTTGACAGAGAGACTGCAATAGCTGGAGGGTGGTGGAGGGGAGGCCACCCTCCTAGGCCACGAGGTAGCTAGCTTCGACTAACAGGGAAGGCTTTTGGCTAACCACTAGGCCTCAACCACCATCGAACTGATAGCAGGAGAGACTGGTAGAATTAAGGAATTCAATAGACCTTTCAAAGACCTTTCAGAACTGTTTTCCATCTGGTACGAAGCTATGTTTATGGAATAAACATCAACATCAAGGAAAGGTAGTATCACGTTTCCAGTGTGTCCTTTTGTTCTGAGTCGGATGCATTACCGGGGAGATAGAGTGTGCTCAGCCAGTACGAGGAGTAAGAGAATAAACACAACGCAGACTTCACGGAACAACAGAGAGAGATTACTAGCTGATAACCCGATTATCCAACAACTGGTACGAGCCCCGGTCAAGAAAGTGGTGTTGTTGTCCAGCACGGAGCACTCTGTCCTCTGGACTTGGCAGTAACAATGCCCCTGTTATGGTAACAGGGACACCGTACAACTGCGAGTGGCGTCCTTCGAATGAGACGTTAAACGGAGGTCCTGACTGAATTTGGTCACCCGTTGCAAATAGTAGGGGGTTCCCCAACGAGCCTGGCCAAATTCCCAATCAGGTCTCTGACATCAAGGCCTAATCATCCCTTACCCTTAATTGGCTGATGTCAAGCCTTGTCTCCTGAGCCTTTCAGCCAGTGTGTAGTATGATGTGTGCCTGGTGCCATTGTATGGCAGCCATTGAGCCTGCATAGCCCAAGGTTGGGTTGGCAAGTTTTGAGTGTCTAGGAAAGCACTATATAATTGCAATGATCACCTGGGATGTGGAGGTGCAGATATAGATGTACAGTAGGGCAGTCCTATACTAATAGTCATAGTTTGTGTGTGTGTGTGTGTGTGTGTGTCAAGTCAAGGCATGCGTGCATGCGTGCGTGTGTGAGCGGGCAGTGCACCGGGATGAGAGGGCTTACCAACTATCCCACACCTAGACTGCTGTTCTAAAAAATAGATGTCAGGTGACAATGGACGTCATTGTCTCGCCTCTTCCGGACAAGATGCGCTTCTGAAGGTGGCATATTTCACCGTCGACACACGTCAAGGTAATGGAAACCTCACTGGTCGACACATATGAACGTTATAGTCATAGGACTTGAAAACCTCACTGGTCGACACACATGAACGTTATAGTCATAGGACTTGAAAACCTCACTGGTCGACACATATGAACGTTACAGTCATAGGACTTGAAAACCTTGAAAGACTACGTTTAATGGACTATGGGGGAGCAGCTCCTCTGTAGGGGGATAGTCGAGCAGCGGTGACATAAGTCTCTGAGCTCTTAGATGTGGAGAGTGGGGGGGGGGGGTTTGGGAGGCACGACTGTCACTGATCCTTTTGTTAGCTGGTAAAGGGCGTTCTAAGACTGATTGACTTCACGTATAGGAGGCACAAACACACACACACACACACTCATGATGCACCAACCCCATGCACAGTTGCACACACACAAATACAAACAAAGACACATGCGCATTGCACAAACACAAAGACATGTGCATGCACACACACACACAAGGACACTGAAAACACATGTCTGTGAAAACACACACACAGACGCCAAAAGAGGAAATGACAACTCAACACCTGCAGAGTGAAAACACGTAGGCCTATGCACAAGTGCGTAGGCACATGCACATATGCACGCACGTGCACACACATACGCATGCACACACACACACGCACACACACACACACACACACACACACACACACACACACACACACACACACACACACACACACTGCTAGGTTCTGACTCAATCTCTAATGCCTGTGCTGTGCACTGGCCTCAAGGTTAAAACACAGACGAAAACACACACAGAACATCCAGCTCAAAGCCAATCACTCTGCTCTCTATCTCTCCCCCTGTGTCTCTCTCTCTCTCTCTCT
>NC_140171.1:19871410-19952410 GCF_963971535.1 Notolepis coatsorum
GCCACTAATGTGGGCCGGTATGTGGGCCGGTGTGTGGGGCGGTGTGTGGGCCAGTGTGTGGGCCACTAATGTGGGCGGGTATGTAGTGGCCCACACACCGACTCACACACTGGCCCACACACTGGCCCACACACCGACACACACTGGCCCACACACTGGCCCACACACTGGCCCACACACCGACACACACTGGCCCACACACCGCCCCACACACCGGCCCACATACCGGCCCACATTAGTGGCCCACACACCGACTCACACTGGCCCACAGGATTAAATTCCATAGTATGCATGCTTGCTCGCACAGAAACAGTCCATCCAGATGATGTAGCCTACACAGCGCTCTACTACAGATACACTACCCAGAGCGCAACGACACACAGGTGACAATAGTGTGTGTGCATGTGTGCGCGCGGGCCGGAGTGACTCTGAGCGTCTCAGGCTGAATTTGTGAAACACAGAAAAAAGGCATTTATATGCATGTCCCCTTTAGATCAATTTTCCAGCCCCCTGTCAACTGTCAAATGATGTCAACTGTCAACCTGAATTAACATTCAGTATTCAATATGGTCTGGTATTAACATTCAGTATTCAATATTGTCTGATTCAATATTAACATTCAGTATTCAAGTAGAACAGCTAGCTAGCCGTTGTGGACACTCACCTTTCCACAGCAAAACAGTAGGCAAGGCACCTTGGTTGAGAAATGCAGGCTTCAATCTATGTTGTTTAGTCTATCTGTTCAGTACTGTTCAAAGATGCACAATGAGATCTTCTTCTTCTTCTTCTGAGAGAATTGTTGAATATAATATAGAACACAAATGTTCTAGAATGTTTGATTATGACATCATACTGTGCCATCACAAATGTTCTAGAATGTTTGATTATGACATCATACTGTGATATCACAAATGTTCTAGATTGTTCTATTATGACATCATACTGTGACATCACAAATGTTCTAGAATGTTCTATTATGACATCATACTGTGACATCACAAATGTTCTAGAATGTTTGTTTATGACATCATACTGTGACATCACAACGGAACATGTTTGAGAGACATTTGAATAATATAAATAATGTTTGGTAAGGGCATGCGTCCACCTATCTCACAAAAACACTGGCAGTGCGCCGGTAGTGCTGGGGATCGAGCGCTTGCAGGGTGGAAGGATGCTGGAATGAAGTCCTGGGGCACAAGAAACAGAAGGTTAGGGCAAGCATAAACAGGGGTAGTTACAGCTGGTCTTCAGGTAGCGTCGTCGTACCTCGGTAGGCAGTTTAACACTGCGACCTTGGATGACGGGTTCTGCCAGTTGAAGTAGGGAACGCTTGATGAGGTGATCTCTTGCAGCCGCGCTGATTGCTCCTCATCTGGCAGACACGAGCTCTGATCGTGACAAGAGTAATACTTAGGGTTTCCACCTGCTCTACTTCTAGAAACAAAACAGAATGTGAGAACAAAATGTGTATTTTAGCAGCTTTAGGGGCTACAGGCGTGTAGTTCACCAGTTTGATAAGAATCTATTATTTGGGAAACAGAAAATACTCTGTTACACTATAACCATTTGTAGGGCTGGGCGTGGGCGATATGGCCAAAAATGATATCGCGATAACGATATCGATAACAATATCATAACACGCAATATCCATAATTATCGATATTGTTATATATATATTTTTTTTAAACAACAGATATATATTTATTTTGCAGCAATTCTTTGTCGTTGCCGCCATCTTTAGTGTTACAGCCCCTCACACTCCAGTTCTCAGGCTGCAGCTGGTTTGAAAGCGAAAGTAAACAGGCTTCTCTGCTGGCTGTGGCTCCAGGGGAGTTGAACAGTTCTGGCTCTGCTAGTTTCTTTTCTATCTTTTGGCGCTTTTTTGGTGGACAAACCACAGCACATGTGCACCGTGACTCGTGACTGGAGACTAGCTCTGCTAGCACACATAGCCTACTGTGTACAGACGGTTTCAAACATTTTACATTATAAAGCAAACAAGAGAAAAATAAATCTCAATTTGGTCAGTATTGTCATTTGGACAAGCAAAGCCATTACTTTAAGTTGCAGGCAAGAAAGACAAGTATGTCCACTGTCTCTGGGTTTGTATAATATATACCATCTTATATATCTTTACATGTTGTTTTCAAAGGCTTTTTTCTTTTTGGTCTCATGAGTGTTTTACAAAGGTGTGAGAGAGAGAGAGAGAGAGAGAGAGAGAGAGAGAGAGAGAGAGAGAGAGAGAGAGAGAGAGAGAGAGAGGAGAGAGAGAGAGAGAGAGACAGAGAGAGAGAGAGAGAGAGAGAGAGAGAGACAAACAGACACAATATAGACAGACAAATGATCTATATACTTTGCTATTTTAAGCTTGTTCTGGAAGAAATCACTGTGAGTGTCAACCTTTAGTAAAGTCCTGTCTTTAGTTATCCTAAATACATCTTATTTATAGATAGAGAGAGAGAGAGAGAGGGAGAGAGAGAGAGAGAGAGAGAGAGAGAGAGAGAGAGAGAGAGAGAGAGAGAGAGAGAGAGAGAGAGAGAGAGAGAGAGAGAGAGACCACTCTTGACCACATTATTGTCGCCCTATAGCCTGATTCTGTTAACAGGTTATGGGCCCAGATAACGCCGCGGCGAAATAATAAGGGTAGCAAGCTTAGCTGAAGTATAGGCTAGGTTAGCGCCAGGAGCACCGCGCGGCTAGACGCTAGGCCAACAAGAGCTAAAGCTACGCCTACCACCAACGGAGAACATGAAAGCCAAGAAGCCTCACAGGAGAGTCAAGAAGGTAGCAGCCAGGAGTCGCTGGAAGGGAGCAGCCAAGAGCCCCGAGGAGGCGGCACCGGGGGAGACGGAGCATGCTGAGCACAACGGAGGCGAGGGGGAGAACCCCGTCTTAGAACGCGTGGCGCCCGCTGAACACAACGGAGGCGAGGGGGAGAACCCCATCTTAGAACGCGTGGCGGCCAGAGGGAGGAACAAAGGGCCCTCATTCAACGGAAAAGCAGAGAACTACGAGCTCTGGGAAGAGCGCATGCTATGCTACATGCACAGTGCGGGATTGAAGGAGACGATCCTGGCAGCCCCCACGGGAGAACTGACGGCGGAAGAGCAAGCCCTGGACAACCAGCGTAACGCAGACGCGTACTGTGTGTTCGGATCATTCAAAAATGTTCAATTTGAATCCCTCCGAAAGGGCTGACAGGCACCACACAATGGATGACTCAATGGTTAGTCATTAGAGTTTGTTTATTTTAAACAAACTAGTTGAGACGTTTTTTCTCCACAATACAACTTTTATAATTCCCACAGTTGACTATAGACTTACCAGAAGAGAAGCGCGCCCAGGAGACGGACCTCGAGGCGCGCCCAGAGAACAAATCTCCAACGAGCACTGCCAGAAGCCGATCACCTCCGTCAGTGTCTTCCCCCAGCGAAGCGGACAAGATGCTGGCGCAGGCATTCATCGCCACCCTGGCAGCCTCCACCGAACGCGATCGACTTCAAGCGCAACAACTAAGTGAGCGTGAACATTCTACCATGGAAAGAGAACGCCTCCAGGCTCAACAGACGAGCGAGCGCGAACACGCTGCAATCGAGCGAGAGCGCTTCCAGGCGCAACAAAGGAGTGAAGACGACCGCATAAGACTGGAGACCAGACGCCTTCAGACGGAAGAGAACATTGAAAGAGGCCGCGCCGATGCACAGCGCGCCGCCGCCAATGCACAGCGCGACGCCGCCTATGCCAGCGCCAATGCACAGCGCGACGCCGCCCATGCCAGCGCCAATGCACAGCGCGACGCCGCCAATGCCCAGCGCGAAGCAGTGCGCGACGCCGCCCATGCCCAGCGCGAGGCAGAGCGCGACCGGCTGCAGGCGCAGATGACAAGAGCGTTTTCGGCGGCAGAGAGACCACCGCGACCCCAACGGCCCAGAGGCATCCCTCCTAGACTTATCTGACTTCCTCGCGAGAGAAGTCAGCAGCCTACGACTGGACACGTTCGTGTGGAGTGGACCAAGCCCAAGACCAGGACCTCGGGGATCAAATGATAACCGCCGGTCGGTGACCGTTATGCACCAAGCCGAATCAGTACCGCAGCACAAGAACCACAACACCCCCTCGACGAAAGAGGAGTGGAAGATTGAATGCCAGTACTGTGAAGGGGAACATCGGCTGTATCAATGCGACCCTTTCAAGAAGCTGACCACGGACGAGGTGAGTCAGTGGATCAAAGACCACCGCCGCTGCTTCCGCTGCGCGCGCAGCCATATGGCAGCTGAGTGCCGTTTGAAGAAGAAGTGCAGCAGGTGCGGCGGCGCCCACTTGGAGGTCCTGCATTACATCAACAGGCGTCCGCCAGGACAACAAAGTGGGCCCGTCACGGTAATGTACCAGGCCGAGGCGGTGGCACCAGTACCGAAGAGCCACCAGACCGCCCCCTGCTGTACCTACTGCGACGGCGGACACTGGCTGGCACAGTGCGCCGAATATAAGACACTGAACCCCGTCCAAGTTGACCAGTGGCGTGAGGCGGCCCAGGCGGGCGCCGCTTACCGCGCAGCACTGTGCGGGGCCCACCAGCGAAGAGTAACCAAACAAGGCAACCGACCAACAGGAGTGCTCCATATAGACCAGCATAGCGGGACCCCCCGAGTGCTCATCAAAGTGGTCAGAGTGCTCCTGAGCTACGAGGACAAGGTCCTGGACACTTACGCCGTCCTAGACGATGGGTCTGAAAAGACTCTCCTCCTCGCTTCCGCCGCAGCCCAGCTGGGTCTGCGGGGTGCCAAAGGAACAATGACAATACGTACCATCAGAAGAGACCAGAAAACCATAAAGGGTGAAAATGTCTCCTTCAAGATAGCAGCGGTGGACCAGCCCGAGAAGCAGTATAGTATTACCAACGTCTTCACCAGCCACGACATAGGCCTGTCCCAGTACACCTACCCCATCCCACAGCTGATGGCGAAGTACGTGCACCTACGCAGACTACCTATACCGCTTATCGACGGCGCCACACCGACCCTGCTCATCGGCTCCGACCACGCGGACCTCATTCTCCCAATTGAGGCGGCCCACATCGGACCCAAAGGATGCCCAGTCGCGGTTCAGACCCGACTGGGGTGGACGCTCCAGGGCCCCCTCTACGGACTTGACAGTAAACCCACGTCTACACGCTGCCTGCACACAAAGGTGAGCGACACAGGCCACTCTCTCGTACAGCCCGTTGAGAGGCTATTGACATTAGGCGAGAGGCCTGTGAGAGAACCGTGGGCACAAGAGGGAGTTCCGAACTCCACCCCCCTCAGCTGCGCTCCAGACGTAGCTGACCTCGAACCCAGCACCCCAAGCGACTCCTTGATGGGGCGGCCGGAACCGGCCCCTCCTCAGACGGGGTACAGACCAAACAAGAGGAACAGACGGAGGATGTGGAGGCGCAGCCAAGCACAGATCAAAGCAGTCTCAGGCCCGCTTCCTCCTAACCCCCCTACCATCCCTTCCAGCCCGTCAGAAGCGGGTCAAGGACGGGGACAACTTAAAAGTGGACACAGTCGTCGTGATCATAGACCAGTCACTACCCCGAGCTGCGTGGCCGGCCGGCCGCGTAAGCAAAGTGATCACTGGTGCCGACGGAAAGGTCAGAGCGGCAGAAGTGCTCGTCCAGGGACGGACATACACCCGACCCGTGGCGAGGCTGATAGAGTTGCCAAGGCTACCCGACTCCCTTAATGACGACCATGACCCACTGACTTTGTGAATTGCCCTACTCCTCACAACGGACATTGAGTAGTGGACAAGATGGTTAATCTGTCTCTGCTTATCTAATTAGGTGCAGACTAATTAGGAGGCGGCTGTTACAAAGGGTCAGATTAAACCGAATATATATATTTATTACTTGAGATATATTGTATAATATTTGTATATCGTCTGATGTCCCTTGTGTATTCTTTGTACATATACACGGAATATCCCTTTACCTAGGTACAGGCCAGACCATAATATTCGTTCTCCTATTGGACAGCGACCCCCCTAAGCGCCAACGGCCATACCCCCAATGTCTAGTTCAAAGCCACCGCCAAGGCTTGTCTCAACATGTCCAGGTTTGCGCAGTAATACGAGACAGAATTGAGGTTGGCACTAGATTATTCACCTTACGTATAAATACGTCGCAGGTGGATACAGCAGTTAGTTAACCCAACAAGTTGAAGCCTTCACCACGAGTCAACGACCAAGTGAAGTGAGCAACCTTGCGTCTAAATAGAGCACTTAGAACCGCGTGCGAATAGGATAGTAAAAGTGTCAGAGCTTAGTGAAATAACGTCAAGTTCGACCTAATTAAATGTGAAGTACCGTGCACAGGAGAATCTACACCGGCAAATGCAGAGCCTTTTCCGGCTGGATTATACTGCTTTTGGTACTGTGGCGGCTGGAGCCGAGAACCGTCTACCCCGCTGCTGTGTGGGATCTACCCGTGAGGAGCATCACTCGAGCCCGTCTCTAGGAAGAGGCTGGCTGGCTTTCATCCATGCTGTCCCGCATACTTGGATTATAGCTGCTGCTTTTGTCTGCCGATCGAGGGGAGTATATGTACCGACTCCCGTAGCTGGAGCTTATTGATTCCTCGTTGATCCAGACTTTTGCTCCCGAACATTCCTCTCCCCTGCTGGCTTACAACCGGAGGGAACCCCCTTAGTATCTCCAGCCGACTACGAGTGTACCTTATATAATTCTTATGCTACAGGTGGTATTAATTATCCCCATCGTAATATGCTCATGGACTTACGCTCTTGACCTATTCATGCACATTCTTTGCCATACAAGCGCAACCCTAATTCTCAATACTGTAATCTGATATTGCTGCTCTTCTAATAAATATTCCAAACAGGACTTTCTTTGTTAAGCCGTGTTATTGTGTGGGTGTTCATCACATATACCTGTGTACTGTATGGCCAGTAATTAAAGTACATAACTCAGTAGTGGTTTAATGATACCATACTCTCAATACAGTCAGGGAATTGTACCCCTCAGTTACACTTACCATAGGTCAAAACCTGTGAAACAGAACAAAATTCACAGTGCATACACATTAATTAAGCATAATATTAATATACACTATATATTAATATTAATACCAACACCAATCAATCAATTAATTAATTAGTATTAATATCAATATCAATACTACTATTGAATATACATACACTATACATATTATTTACAAAATACATTTCATCAAACCAGCATGTCATGTCTCCTTTAACAGTGAGCGAAAGAGGGAGAACTACAATGACTACATTAACCAGAATGCCTGGCAATGTTTACTTCCTCCTCCGTAACACACAAGCCACTAAGCTCCTCGTCTCAGACACAGCGCAAACCCACACACAACAGAGAAGATAGCAGTTCTCATTCATCAGAGCACACACACACACCAAAGTTCCACCACATGAATCTCACCGTGACAAATCAGCAGAGCCACAGAAGCACTAGATCAGCCGTGCGCCTTCGGCGAAGTGTGCTAGCCTAGCGGCAACATTCAGGCACAACATTCATTCATTTAGCCAGCATCACTAACACCGTGCACATGCAAATATTATCCGCAGGCTGCATTAGCAGCCAGCAGCCAACGTGATACAATACATTGTGTTTATATGTGACATAGCCAAGTTAACTACGTTTCAATCCCTTAATCAAGTCCACTTACCAACAGGTGGTGTGATCCTGTCTGTGCTATATTAAGAATGACAATCGCCAGCCACCATTTAAAAAGGCAGCTGCGCCAACTGTGCATGCTCACAAGCACAAACACCTGTTAACTTATTTAGACCCCTTTACATAGATCTGATCCTTATATTAAATAAACCAAAAGTCTTGACACTGTGAGTTAGCGCCGCTGCTCGACGACACCAGCCTGGGGCTGATATTCCACTCTTGACCACATTATTGTCGCCCTATAGCCTGATTCTGTTAACAGGTTATGGGCCCAGATAACGCCGCGGCGAAATAATAAGGGTAGCAAGCTTAGCTGAAGTATAGGCTAGGTTAGCGCCAGGAGCACCGCGCGGCTAGACGCTAGGCCAACAAGAGCTAAAGCTACGCCTACCACCAACGGAGAACATGAAAGCCAAGAAGCCTCACAGGAGAGTCAAGAAGGTAGCAGCCAGGAGTCGCTGGAAGGGAGCAGCCAAGAGCCCCGAGGAGGCGGCACCGGGGGAGACGGAGCATGCTGAGCACAACGGAGGCGAGGGGGAGAACCCCGTCTTAGAACGCGTGGCGCCCGCTGAACACAACGGAGGCGAGGGGGAGAACCCCATCTTAGAACGCGTGGCGGCCAGAGGGAGGAACAAAGGGCCCTCATTCAACGGAAAAGCAGAGAACTACGAGCTCTGGGAAGAGCGCATGCTATGCTACATGCACAGTGCGGGATTGAAGGAGACGATCCTGGCAGCCCCCACGGGAGAACTGACGGCGGAAGAGCAAGCCCTGGACAACCAGCGTAACGCAGACGCGTACTGTGTGTTCGGATCATTCAAAAATGTTCAATTTGAATCCCTCCGAAAGGGCTGACAGGCACCACACAATGGATGACTCAATGGTTAGTCATTAGAGTTTGTTTATTTTAAACAAACTAGTTGAGACGTTTTTTCTCCACAATACAACTTTTATAATTCCCACAGTTGACTATAGACTTACCAGAAGAGAAGCGCGCCCAGGAGACGGACCTCGAGGCGCGCCCAGAGAACAAATCTCCAACGAGCACTGCCAGAAGCCGATCACCTCCGTCAGTGTCTTCCCCCAGCGAAGCGGACAAGATGCTGGCGCAGGCATTCATCGCCACCCTGGCAGCCTCCACCGAACGCGATCGACTTCAAGCGCAACAACTAAGTGAGCGTGAACATTCTACCATGGAAAGAGAACGCCTCCAGGCTCAACAGACGAGCGAGCGCGAACACGCTGCAATCGAGCGAGAGCGCTTCCAGGCGCAACAAAGGAGTGAAGACGACCGCATAAGACTGGAGACCAGACGCCTTCAGACGGAAGAGAACATTGAAAGAGGCCGCGCCGATGCACAGCGCGCCGCCGCCAATGCACAGCGCGACGCCGCCTATGCCAGCGCCAATGCACAGCGCGACGCCGCCCATGCCAGCGCCAATGCACAGCGCGACGCCGCCAATGCCCAGCGCGAAGCAGTGCGCGACGCCGCCCATGCCCAGCGCGAGGCAGAGCGCGACCGGCTGCAGGCGCAGATGACAAGAGCGTTTTCGGCGGCAGAGAGACCACCGCGACCCCAACGGCCCAGAGGCATCCCTCCTAGACTTATCTGACTTCCTCGCGAGAGAAGTCAGCAGCCTACGACTGGACACGTTCGTGTGGAGTGGACCAAGCCCAAGACCAGGACCTCGGGGATCAAATGATAACCGCCGGTCGGTGACCGTTATGCACCAAGCCGAATCAGTACCGCAGCACAAGAACCACAACACCCCCTCGACGAAAGAGGAGTGGAAGATTGAATGCCAGTACTGTGAAGGGGAACATCGGCTGTATCAATGCGACCCTTTCAAGAAGCTGACCACGGACGAGGTGAGTCAGTGGATCAAAGACCACCGCCGCTGCTTCCGCTGCGCGCGCAGCCATATGGCAGCTGAGTGCCGTTTGAAGAAGAAGTGCAGCAGGTGCGGCGGCGCCCACTTGGAGGTCCTGCATTACATCAACAGGCGTCCGCCAGGACAACAAAGTGGGCCCGTCACGGTAATGTACCAGGCCGAGGCGGTGGCACCAGTACCGAAGAGCCACCAGACCGCCCCCTGCTGTACCTACTGCGACGGCGGACACTGGCTGGCACAGTGCGCCGAATATAAGACACTGAACCCCGTCCAAGTTGACCAGTGGCATGAGGCGGCCCAGGCGGGCGCCGCTTACCGCGCAGCACTGTGCGGGGCCCACCAGCGAAGAGTAACCAAACAAGGCAACCGACCAACAGGAGTGCTCCATATAGACCAGCATAGCGGGACCCCCCGAGTGCTCATCAAAGTGGTCAGAGTGCTCCTGAGCTACGAGGACAAGGTCCTGGACACTTACGCCGTCCTAGACGATGGGTCTGAAAAGACTCTCCTCCTCGCTTCCGCCGCAGCCCAGCTGGGTCTGCGGGGTGCCAAAGGAACAATGACAATACGTACCATCAGAAGAGACCAGAAAACCATAAAGGGTGAAAATGTCTCCTTCAAGATAGCAGCGGTGGACCAGCCCGAGAAGCAGTATAGTATTACCAACGTCTTCACCAGCCACGACATAGGCCTGTCCCAGTACACCTACCCCATCCCACAGCTGATGGCGAAGTACGTGCACCTACGCAGACTACCTATACCGCTTATCGACGGCGCCACACCGACCCTGCTCATCGGCTCCGACCACGCGGACCTCATTCTCCCAATTGAGGCGGCCCACATCGGACCCAAAGGATGCCCAGTCGCGGTTCAGACCCGACTGGGGTGGACGCTCCAGGGCCCCCTCTACGGACTTGACAGTAAACCCACGTCTACACGCTGCCTGCACACAAAGGTGAGCGACACAGGCCACTCTCTCGTACAGCCCGTTGAGAGGCTATTGACATTAGGCGAGAGGCCTGTGAGAGAACCGTGGGCACAAGAGGGAGTTCCGAACTCCACCCCCCTCAGCTGCGCTCCAGACGTAGCTGACCTCGAACCCAGCACCCCAAGCGACTCCTTGATGGGGCGGCCGGAACCGGCCCCTCCTCAGACGGGGTACAGACCAAACAAGAGGAACAGACGGAGGATGTGGAGGCGCAGCCAAGCACAGATCAAAGCAGTCTCAGGCCCGCTTCCTCCTAACCCCCCTACCATCCCTTCCAGCCCGTCAGAAGCGGGTCAAGGACGGGGACAACTTAAAAGTGGACACAGTCGTCGTGATCATAGACCAGTCACTACCCCGAGCTGCGTGGCCGGCCGGCCGCGTAAGCAAAGTGATCACTGGTGCCGACGGAAAGGTCAGAGCGGCAGAAGTGCTCGTCCAGGGACGGACATACACCCGACCCGTGGCGAGGCTGATAGAGTTGCCAAGGCTACCCGACTCCCTTAATGACGACCATGACCCACTGACTTTGTGAATTGCCCTACTCCTCACAACGGACATTGAGTAGTGGACAAGATGGTTAATCTGTCTCTGCTTATCTAATTAGGTGCAGACTAATTAGGAGGCGGCTGTTACAAAGGGTCAGATTAAACCGAATATATATATTTATTACTTGAGATATATTGTATAATATTTGTATATCGTCTGATGTCCCTTGTGTATTCTTTGTACATATACACGGAATATCCCTTTACCTAGGTACAGGCCAGACCATAATATTCGTTCTCCTATTGGACAGCGACCCCCCTAAGCGCCAACGGCCATACCCCCAATGTCTAGTTCAAAGCCACCGCCAAGGCTTGTCTCAACATGTCCAGGTTTGCGCAGTAATACGAGACAGAATTGAGGTTGGCACTAGATTATTCACCTTACGTATAAATACGTCGCAGGTGGATACAGCAGTTAGTTAACCCAACAAGTTGAAGCCTTCACCACGAGTCAACGACCAAGTGAAGTGAGCAACCTTGCGTCTAAATAGAGCACTTAGAACCGCGTGCGAATAGGATAGTAAAAGTGTCAGAGCTTAGTGAAATAACGTCAAGTTCGACCTAATTAAATGTGAAGTACCGTGCACAGGAGAATCTACACCGGCAAATGCAGAGCCTTTTCCGGCTGGATTATACTGCTTTTGGTACTGTGGCGGCTGGAGCCGAGAACCGTCTACCCCGCTGCTGTGTGGGATCTACCCGTGAGGAGCATCACTCGAGCCCGTCTCTAGGAAGAGGCTGGCTGGCTTTCATCCATGCTGTCCCGCATACTTGGATTATAGCTGCTGCTTTTGTCTGCCGATCGAGGGGAGTATATGTACCGACTCCCGTAGCTGGAGCTTATTGATTCCTCGTTGATCCAGACTTTTGCTCCCGAACATTCCTCTCCCCTGCTGGCTTACAACCGGAGGGAACCCCCTTAGTATCTCCAGCCGACTACGAGTGTACCTTATATAATTCTTATGCTACAGGTGGTATTAATTATCCCCATCGTAATATGCTCATGGACTTACGCTCTTGACCTATTCATGCACATTCTTTGCCATACAAGCGCAACCCTAATTCTCAATACTGTAATCTGATATTGCTGCTCTTCTAATAAATATTCCAAACAGGACTTTCTTTGTTAAGCCGTGTTATTGTGTGGGTGTTCATCACATATACCTGTGTACTGTATGGCCAGTAATTAAAGTACATAACTCAGTAGTGGTTTAATGATACCATACTCTCAATACAGTCAGGGAATTGTACCCCTCAGTTACACTTACCATAGGTCAAAACCTGTGAAACAGAACAAAATTCACAGTGCATACACATTAATTAAGCATAATATTAATATACACTATATATTAATATTAATACCAACACCAATCAATCAATTAATTAATTAGTATTAATATCAATATCAATACTACTATTGAATATACATACACTATACATATTATTTACAAAATACATTTCATCAAACCAGCATGTCATGTCTCCTTTAACAGTGAGCGAAAGAGGGAGAACTACAATGACTACATTAACCAGAATGCCTGGCAATGTTTACTTCCTCCTCCGTAACACACAAGCCACTAAGCTCCTCGTCTCAGACACAGCGCAAACCCACACACAACAGAGAAGATAGCAGTTCTCATTCATCAGAGCACACACACACACCAAAGTTCCACCACATGAATCTCACCGTGACAAATCAGCAGAGCCACAGAAGCACTAGATCAGCCGTGCGCCTTCGGCGAAGTGTGCTAGCCTAGCGGCAACATTCAGGCACAACATTCATTCATTTAGCCAGCATCACTAACACCGTGCACATGCAAATATTATCCGCAGGCTGCATTAGCAGCCAGCAGCCAACGTGATACAATACATTGTGTTTATATGTGACATAGCCAAGTTAACTACGTTTCAATCCCTTAATCAAGTCCACTTACCAACAGGTGGTGTGATCCTGTCTGTGCTATATTAAGAATGACAATCGCCAGCCACCATTTAAAAAGGCAGCTGCGCCAACTGTGCATGCTCACAAGCACAAACACCTGTTAACTTATTTAGACCCCTTTACATAGATCTGATCCTTATATTAAATAAACCAAAAGTCTTGACACTGTGAGTTAGCGCCGCTGCTCGACGACACCAGCCTGGGGCTGATATTCCGCGACACTAAAGACAGAGGCCGAGAAAGCCTGGAGGTATTGAGAGAGCATTACATAGGGCGAGGGAGACCCCGAGTCATGGCCCTCTACATAGCACTGACGACCCTGAGGAAGGGGCAAACCGAGACTGTGACCGAATACGTCAACAGAGCGGAGCAGATCACGACACCATTGAGGAGTGCCGGAGAAGCACCAAGCGATGGGCTAATGATGGCGATGATGATGAGAGGACTACCCGGAGCTGTACAAACCGTTCACACTCCTGGTAACACACGGTTCAACGGACATGATGCTGGGACAGTTCAAGGCTAAGTTAAGGAACTTCGAGGCCTCAGAAGATACCCACCCAGCCACCACGGAGGCGGGAGAGAGGGTGCTAAAGGCCCGAGCGACTCCAAGGGAGAGGACCAGGACCACGACGGAACTGGCGTGTTGGCGATGCGGAGAGAAAGGCCATCGGAGAAGTAACTGCACAAGGGCTGTCTGGTGTGGCCCCTGCAGATCCACGCGGCACGCAGGCAGAGCGTGCATGAAGAAACGCGACCAGGGCGCGCAACGCGCGCATGGACAAGATGGCGGTGATGGTCGGCGTGAGGCGGATCAAGGCGACGACTGGAGAGTGGCGGAAAGAGAGGGCTTCATCCCCAGGGCGCCGACGGCGTACGTCACCAGGCCAACACAGCTGCAACAGGCGCAAAGGAAGGGACTGATCGTGGACACAGGTGCTTTGTCCCACGTCATCAATGACAGGAGTCAGTTCAAGAACTTTGACAGAACTTTCCGCCCGGAGAGACACAGCATGGAGCTGGCAGACGGAAAGCGCACCTACGGGTTCGCGAAAGAGAGAGGGGATGCACAGGTATGCCTCACGGACAGCGGGGGGCGCCGGCGTACAGTGACGTTAAAGAACACTCTCTATGTGCCATCG
Organism: Notolepis coatsorum; assembly: GCF_963971535.1. Taxonomy (NCBI): domain Eukaryota; kingdom Metazoa; phylum Chordata; class Actinopteri; order Aulopiformes; family Paralepididae; genus Notolepis; species Notolepis coatsorum. The sequence continues at coordinate 19,885,633 of NC_140171.1, forward strand.
TTCCCACAAGGACTATTCTCTGTAATAGCTGCTACTGCGAACGGTGCCAGAGTGTTCTTCATGGAAGGTAAACATTTTCTTGTAGAGCCCAACGGTATGCGATTTGACATAGAGGTGTATCAGAGAATGTATTACCTGAAAACAGAGTGTAATGACAATGATATGTGTAAAGTAACCGTCAGCCACGATATTCAGACATGGCATGAGATTATGGGTCATTGTAATTACGAGGATTTACTGAAACTGCAAGCAGTGACAGAGGGCATGCACATTGAAGGCGAAAAGCGTAGACCTGATAAAGAATGTGTCGTGTGCATAAAGGGGAAGTTTGCTAATTCCTGGCGGACATAGCCCCTTATGGTACAGTAAGATGTTTGAGGTCCGACAACGGGACCGAATTCACAAACAGAGAGTTTCAATCACTGTTGAGGAAGAACAGGATAAGACACGAGACGTCATGTCCATATTCCCCACACCAGAACGGAGTGGCAGAGAGAGAATGGCGCACTCTTTTCGAGATGGCTAGGTGTAAGCTAGTAGGTAGTAACTTACCTAAGGGCCTATGGCACTATGCGGTGCAAGAAGCTGCTTACACCAGAAACAGGTGCTTCAATAAGCACACGGGCACCACCCCGTATACAGCTCTGACAGGAAAGAAGTGTAATCTAGCCAGAATGCACCGATTTGGATCAGTGTGTTATGCGTACCTGCAGGACAGAGGAAAGCTCGAGTCCAGATGTGTAAAAGGACTCTTTGTAGGGCACGACAAGGGAAGCCCCGCTTTCCTGGTTTATTATCCCGGTAAAGGGGTAGTGCAGAAACACAGGCTAGTCAAGTTTGTCACAAAGACAACATGTGAGGGCGAGACACAGACAGAGGAGCCAGAGCTGGACTCCAGAGTAAGGTGTGTAGAAACAGAGACACATCAGCCCAGTGTACTTAGCACGGTCGTGCAGGCAGACAGTCAGCCACCCCCAGAGGGCGGTGACGAGGAGCACCCGAGGGTGACGTCAAGTGCCCCAAGCAGTGGGAGGTACCCCTCGAGGGAACACAGACCCCCAAAGTATCTGACAGACTATGCTTGGAAAGGGAGTGACGAGGAGGACAGTACACCCATCACCGTTGATTACTGCTACAGGGTAGTTAGTGGGGTACCTCAGACCTTTAAAGAGGCCATAGTGGCCATAGAGGCCATAGTGTCCGCTGAATCAAGTAAATGGGAGAGAGCGATGGACGAGGAGATGAGGTCCCTAGAGGACAACCACACCTTCACTCTAACCAAGTTACCAGAGGGCAGACAGACAGTGGGAGGAAAATGGGTGTATTCAATCAAGGAGGGAATTGAAGGCCACGATAAGTACAAAGCTAGGTTTGTAGCTAAGGGGTACAGTCAGAGGGAGGGGATAGACTACAGTGACACATTCTCCCCCACAGCCAATCTGACCAGTATAAGGGTAGTGGTGCAGAAAGCAGCTGAGGACAACCTAATTTTACATCAGATGGATGTGAAAACAGCCTATCTGCACGCCCCCATAGATAGGGAGATATACATGGAACAACCTGAGGGTTACAAAAAGGAAGGAGAGGAGCTAGTGTGTAAGCTGGAAAAATCCATTTACGGCCTGAAACAGTCTGGGCGAAATTGGAACGAGATGCTTCATACATGCCTTATCAAAGATCACTTCCTACAGAACCCAGTAGACCCCTGTGTTTACTCGAGGGAGTCAAAGGAGTCAGGAAAAATGATCATCGTCATTTGGGTGGATGATTTGATCATAGCAGCAGACAACACCAGGAGCCTAGCACAGGTGAAAGAGATGCTCTCCACCAGATTCAAAATGAAAGACCTTGGGAGGTTAAAGCATTTTCTAGGTATGGATTTTGAACAGTCTGCTAATTGTGTAAAAATATCCCAGAAGAGATATGTGGAAAAGATCCTGAAACGTTTCAACATGCAAGAATGTAGATCAAGGGAAACACCATGTGATCAAAAACTAGACTATCAGGAGCATGCTCAGAAACTGACAGATGTAAAAATGTACAGAGAAGCTGTGGGTAGCCTCATTTATTTAACAACATGTACCCGCCCTGACCTATGTTTTGTAGTGAGTAAACTGTCACAGCATTTCGCTGACCCCACAGAGGAGCATTGGATCACAGCAAAACACATTTTTCGTTATCTTAAAGGTACAGCAGACAGACCAATGTGTTTCAGAAAGAGCAGCGAGGGTCTAGGGCTTAAAGCCTACAGTGATGCACACTGGGCAGCTGACACCACAGATAGAAGGAGTACCACCGGATATTGTGTCAGTTTGAACGCAAGACAGCTCACTGGTTTCGTGGAAAACGAAGAAGCAGCCCACCGTGGCTTTATCAACTTTTGAAGCCGAATATATGGCTCTAGCTATGACCATACAGGAGTGTATTTATCTAGAACAACTGCTCGAAGGGATGGATACCTATGTGTTACAAAGGGTCAGATTAAACCGAATATATATATTTATTGCCTGAGATCCCATGTATAATATCTGCATATCGTTTGATATCCCCTGTATATTCCCTTGTACAATATATACGGAATATCCCTTTACCTGGTAGCAGGACAGACCATAATATTCGTTCTCCTATTGGAAGCGACCCCTAGGCGCCAGCGCCATACCCCCCTCGAGCTGACTTGAAAGCTACCGCCAGGACTTGCCCAAACATGCCCGCTTTCGCCCAAGGCTACGAGACAGTGAGCAGGCTGGCACCATCGTTTACCCCCCGCACATATAAATATAGCGCGGCGAATACAGAACCCCCCTTGCAGTTCCCTTTCAGTTCGCCTTCAGTTCAGTCTGGTTCAGTTATCCAAGCAACGTCTCACCCACTACGCAACGTGGGCAGAGCAGGGCCCGCATTGCCCCAATATAGTCTCGTGTTATCCTAATACGTCTGTTTGTCGTATCGTTCGCTATCTATTAGTAAACCTTCATTACGAGTCAAAGACCACGTGGAGTGAGTAATTGTGCGTCGACATAGAGCACTTATTGCCCGTGCTAATAGTATAGTAATGTCAAGGTCAACCGTGCATTACCGCACCGGAGGATATCTACACCGGAGCAGCAGCACCACGGGGGATCTACACCCCGCCCGCAGTGCCACTCTCCGGGCAAGGATTATTATTCTTCATTCTTCACCAAGCTACTGGAAGCAGAGAACCGTCTACACCCACTGCTGTGGGACCCACGTGCCCGTGGGGAAATCACTCAAGCTCGTCTCCGTCGTACCGGAGACCCCACGGCTTCCACCTTCATCTGCGCGGAGCGCACCCTGGGATTACCAGGCTGCTTTCTCCGCTGACGCAGGGAGTAAATACACCGTCTCCAGGTGCATTGCTACAGCTCCGTGGACCATTGACATTCCTAGAGCATTGCCCCCCTCTGCTGGCTTACAACCGGTAGTACCCCTTTTCCCAGAATAACCATAGAGATAATCCTTAATATTCACCATTTGATTTGCCTGCACATTCTATTTGCCTTATAAGCGCAATCTAAGCAAAGTATATTATGTAACAATATTCCCTTTGATGTAATAAATATTCTAACCGAGTATTTTGTGTGGAAAACCGTGTTATTGTGGGAGTGTTCTAATCTAATAATACTTATGTACAGTATTGGCCAGGAGTACATAGACGGTAGTGATTTAATGACATCAGTACTTGATTAATACAGTCAGGGAATTGTACCCCTCAGTTACAATTGGTCCTTCGATAGCCGAGATAATAATTAGCGTAATATTAATATAATATTAATATTGACATGGCCGATGACGAACACTCCACAAACGGTTCTCCTAAGCTAGATCGCCCGCAGCGCAGACGACAGCCACCTCCCTACCTAGAGGCATACTCTGTCAGTCCAATACCTAGCTTTAAAGGGAAGTTAAACGCGGAAAAAGTAGAAAGTAAAATTATGTCCGACCCTAACAACCAGGTTACCCCGACCACAGAGGCCCTAGTGGGTGCTAATGTAACTGACCAAGCTCACGGTGGGGACCAGGAGGGAACTGACACGACTTTACCCCCAGACAATACCGACCAAATAGCCCCCGATCAGCTCCGGGAGGAAGACAACCCTAAAGAGACGCGCACCCAGGGGATGGATCTCCTCGGTACGCAACAGGAGAACGGATCTCCAACCAGTACTGCCGGGAGCCGATCGCCCCGAACGGCGTCTTCCCCCAGCGAGGCGGACAAGATGCTGGCGCAAGCACTCATCGCCACCCTGGCAGCCTCCACCGAACGCGATCGACTTCAAGCGCAACAGACGTGTGAGCGCGAACATTACGCAGGTGAGCGAGAGCGCTTCCAGGCGCAACAAAGGAGCGAAGACGACCGAATAAGGCTGGAGACCAGACGCCTCCAGACAGAAGAGAACATCGAGCGAAGCCGCGGCGACGTCGCAAATGCACAGCTCCACGCCGCCCATGCCAGCGCCAATGCCCAGCGCGACGTCGCCAACGCACAGCGCGAAGCCGCGCGCGACGCAGCCCATGCCCGGCGCGAGGCAGAGCGCGACCGGCTGCAGGCGGAGCTGATGGACAAACTGGTTGCCATGGCGACACCCCCTCACTCCGCACGGAGCTCCCAGAGGTCGTCAAGACATGGGTCTAGGACACATTCCCCTACCCGACGAAGCGACCCGGGACCCCGCCTACAGGAGGATCCTGTCCACGTCTCCGAACCCCCCCCCCAGCCGGTCCATACGAGACCTAGCAACCGGGGTACAGAACCGAACCACGCCGAGAGACTGAACAGACGACTCCAGGTCCTAGCAGAGGAAGAGGAGGAGGAAGAGGAGGGGTGTCAAGCCGACCAGCAGCAACATGCTCTGGCCCAGGAGGCCCAGTACAGCCCCGACCCGCAGCCACGTACTCAGGACCAGGAGGTCCAGTACAGCCCAGAAGTCAGCCCCGAGGCCCTGCGCTACAAACCCCCGACTCAACTCACGGGTGAGTTTGACGCACCGTCAGCCCCGAGGAACAGCACCTGGGTACCCGACCTTCGGTACCCACCAAGTACCAGCCCAAGACGACACGTAAGAGGAGACTCGCCTAGGAGGCCTCTCCCCCAACGCTCACCGATGTGCCAGTCATCCATGACATCATACATTGCCACGCCGTCATTTCCCGACTTCGCCTATGAGAGTCGAGCACAGTATACGGAGCTCCGGATGTGCCTAGAGACAATGATGGTGGATGTCGCTGGTGAACGCCACAAGTATGCAATATTACTGAAGCACCTGAAAGTACCGCGAGCGCACAATATAGCGCTGGCCTATGCCACCTCTTCGACACCATACACAGCGGCCCTTGCAGCGCTGGACCAGAGATATGGACGTATATGGGATTACGTAATAGAAGAGATAAGGCATATTGACCGCTTACCCCCAGCAACAGACAATCGCTCACTAGACGACCTGTCAATCAAAGTGCAGTCCCTGGTAGGGATGCTGGGAGCGCAACGGGAAAAGGGCAGGCATGAGCTATACGCCAACTCTAACGTCGAGAGGATTTGGAGAAGCTGCCACCCGCAAGACAGGAGCGCTTTCGGCGGCAGAGGGACTACCGCGACCCCGACGGCCCCGAGCCATCCCTCCTTGATCTGGCCGACTTCCTGGCGAGAGAGGTCAGCAGCTTACGACTGGACACCTTCGGGCGGAGCACGCCAAGCTCCAGAGAGGGACCCAGGAGAATAAATGATGGAAGAAGATCGGTGACTGTTATGCACCAAGCCGAAGCAGTACCGCAGCACTCCAACCACAACACCCCCTCGACGAAAGAGGACCAGTGGAAGATTGAGTGCCAGTACTGTGAGGGAGAACATCGGCTCCATCAGTGCGAAGACTTCAAGAAGCTGACCATGGATGATGTGAGCCAGTGGGTCAAGGACCACCGCCGCTGCTTCCGCTGCGCGCGCAGCCACCTAGCAGCTGAGTGCCACCTGAAGAAAAAGTGCAGCAGGTGCGGTGGCACCCACCTGGAGGTCCTGCACGACATCAACAAGCGTCACCCAGGACAACAGAGTGGGCCCGTCGCGGTCATGTACCACGCCGAGGCGGTGGCACCAGAACCAAAGTTCCACCAGACCGCTCCCTGGTGTCCCGACTGCCACGGCAGACACTGGCGGACAAGGTGCGACTCGTACCATATAGAGTCTACGTCACCACCCGAGACAGGAGTGCTCCACATTGACCAGCACAGCGAGACCCCCCGAGTGCTCCTCAAAGTGGTCAGGGTGCTCCTGAGCCACGGGGACAAAGTCATGGACACTTACGCCGTCCTTGATGACGGGTCAGAGAAGACCCTTCTGCTCGCGTCCGCTGCGGCCCAGCTGGGACTGCGGGGGAGCAAGAACCAAATGACGATTCGGACAATAAGAAGAGATTTAAAGACGATAAAGGGCGAGAATGTCTCCTTCACTATCGCAGCAAGCGGGCAGCCAGAGCGACGGTATAGGATTACAAATGCTTTCACCAGCCAAGAAATAGGACTATCACAGTACATCTACCCCATCCCACAGCTGATGGATAAATATGTGCACCTGAGTCAACTACCTATCCCGCTCATAGACGGCGCCACTCCGACCCTGCTGATAGGCTCCGACCATGCAGACCTCATCGTCCCGATAGACCGGGTCCATACCGGAACTAGAGGCTGTCCTGCAGCAGTCGAGACCCGCCTAGGGTGGACACTACAAGGCCCCCTCGCTAAATCTCTCAACCGAACAGCAGCCACTAGTTGCCTCCACTCCAGAGCGACAGAAGAAGACACCGGCCTCTCCCCCGTACAGCAGAGGCTATTGAAATTAAGCGAGAGGCCCGTGAGAGAACCGTGGGTACCAGAGGGAGTTCGGAACTCCACCCCCCTCAGCTGCGCTCCAGATGTAGCTGACCTCGAACCCAGCACCCCAAGCGACTCCTTGATGGGGCGGCCGGGACCGGCCCCTCCTCACACGGGGTACAGAGCGAACAAGAGAAACAGACGGAGGAGGAGAAAGCACAGCCAAGCCCAGATCAAAGCAGTCTCAGGCCCGCTTCCTCCTAAGCCCCCCTTCATCCCGTCCAGTCGTCATGACCATAGACCAGTCACTACCCCGAGCTGTGTGGCCGGCCGGCCGCGTAAGCAAAGTGACCACTGGTACCGACGGAAAGGTCAGAGTGGCAGAAGTGCTCGGCCAAGGGCGGATCTACAACCGACCCGTGGCGAGGCTGATCGAGTCGCCAAGGCTCCCCGACTTGCCTAATGACGACCATGACCCCTGACTTTGTGAACTGCCCGACCCCTCACAGACATTGAGTAGTGGACAGTGCGGTTAATCTGTCCCTGCTTAGCTAATTAGGTGGGACTAATTAGGGGGCGGCTGTTACAAAGGGTCAGATTAAACCGAATATATATATTTATTGCCTGAGATCCCATGTATAATATCTGCATATCGTTTGATATCCCCTGTATATTCCCTTGTACAATATATACGGAATATCCCTTTACCTGGTAGCAGGACAGACCATAATATTCGTTCTCCTATTGGAAGCGACCCCTAGGCGCCAGCGCCATACCCCCCTCGAGCTGACTTGAAAGCTACCGCCAGGACTTGCCCAAACATGCCCGCTTTCGCCCAAGGCTACGAGACAGTGAGCAGGCTGGCACCATCGTTTACCCCCCGCACATATAAATATAGCGCGGCGAATACAGAACCCCCCTTGCAGTTCCCTTTCAGTTCGCCTTCAGTTCAGTCTGGTTCAGTTATCCAAGCAACGTCTCACCCACTACGCAACGTGGGCAGAGCAGGGCCCGCATTGCCCCAATATAGTCTCGTGTTATCCTAATACGTCTGTTTGTCGTATCGTTCGCTATCTATTAGTAAACCTTCATTACGAGTCAAAGACCACGTGGAGTGAGTAATTGTGCGTCGACATAGAGCACTTATTGCCCGTGCTAATAGTATAGTAACGTCAAGGTCAACCGTGCATTACCGCACCGGAGGATATCTACACCGGAGCAGCAGCACCACGGGGGATCTACACCCCGCCCGCAGTGCCACTCTCCGGGCAAGGATTATTATTCTTCATTCTTCACCAAGCTACTGGAAGCAGAGAACCGTCTACACCCACTGCTGTGGGACCCACGTGCCCGTGGGGAAATCACTCAAGCTCGTCTCCGTCGTACCGGAGACCCCACGGCTTCCACCTTCATCTGCGCGGAGCGCACCCTGGGATTACCAGGCTGCTTTCTCCGCTGACGCAGGGAGTAAATACACCGTCTCCAGGTGCATTGCTACAGCTCCGTGGACCATTGACATTCCTAGAGCATTGCCCCCCTCTGCTGGCTTACAACCGGTAGTACCCCTTTTCCCAGAATAACCATAGAGATAATCCTTAATATTCACCATTTGATTTGCCTGCACATTCTATTTGCCTTATAAGCGCAATCTAAGCAAAGTATATTATGTAACAATATTCCCTTTGATGTAATAAATATTCTAACCGAGTATTTTGTGTGGAAAACCGTGTTATTGTGGGAGTGTTCTAATCTAATAATACTTATGTACAGTATTGGCCAGGAGTACATAGACGGTAGTGATTTAATGACATCAGTACTTGATTAATACAGTCAGGGAATTGTACCCCTCAGTTACACTATGTATATAAGAAGACTGTTGTTTATGAGGACAACCAGGGAACCATTGCGATTGCTAGAAACCCTGTGTGCCGACAGAGATGTAAACATGTCGATATAAAATACCATTTCATCAGATCTGTCATCAGAGAAGAATGGATGAGACTGATGTATTGTCCAATGGACGACAGGGTAGCAGACGCCATGACGAAGCCTGCTTCCAAATTGAAATTGAAGAGATTTGCAGAGGCCATGGTTGGTGTGTAGATATTGACTGCCATATTCTTTGATGTTTTTGGAGTATATTATTTCATTTGTAAAATGTTTATCTAAGAAGTTATCCAGTATGCTAAACCCTAAGTGGGAGTGTTGAAGGCAGAGGTTCTGTGTAGGATTGTTAGTAACTGTCTAACTGCATATATAACTGTGTACACTAGTAACTGTCTATCTGTATATATAACTGTTTCCACTAGAGAGCGCTCTAGGCGGAGACACTCAGGAGTACTACCAGGTGGCGAGTATAAATAGATATGTCTCCTCCCACTTCTTTCTCTTCCCCCACCTACCTCTCACAAGAAGGACTCATGTGTTATTGCTCTGCCATGTGAAATAAATAAACCACGCCAGTTAAGGCTCAAGATAGAAACCATGACTCTTGACCACATTATTGTCGCCCTATAGCCTGATTCTGTTAACAGGTACAATACAGTACGGCTCAATACAAACACCTGATAAGAGAAAAATACTTTTGTCTTGTTTACATCAGGGTCCTCCATTTTCAATGAATTTTCAAATAATTAACAAGACATACAAATATACAGTACTGTGTAAGAAAAATATCATAAAAAAAAATACATCAGAAGGGGAAGAAACTGTACATTGGAGGGGGTTGGGTGGGTTGTTGGGTGGGGGGATTTGGACATTTACAGAGGCCAGTTTCTAATTGCAGCCACCCATATAGGTGCTCTTTGAGAGCGGTTTTGAAGGAGGGTAGGGATTCACATTATTTTACGGCTGTGGGTAGGGCGTTCCACATTATTGTGGCATAATTGCGAAACGTGTTTAGTCCCTTGTTTGAGCCGAATCTGGGTTGAACATGATTTGTGGGGGGGGGCTCCAGTAGCTCACCGCATATCTCGGCGCTATTTCTGCGTCAGGGAGAACCGTGCTGCGTCACGGATCTGTTTCTTGTACCTGGATAACTGAGTTAGTCGGATAACTTTAGCTGGATAACTGGGTTAGCCGGACTTTCCGATTTCATGTACCTGGATTTTCCAAATCACCATGACAACATATCCAAAAGTTTGAGCCTGGTCGAAAGCAGAGTTCAAGTTCAAGTTAGCCTGAACTATCGCCACGCCCCCGCAAAGAAGTGACAGCCCGTTTCCTGAAACTATTCCCACAGTCTACGATCTGCATTATACCATTCTGAATTACGTTTTTGTGCTCCATTCTTCCAGAGGGGGCTTTTGAAATGTAAAATAGACCCAAAATGCTGATATTAAATTCACTTTGTCCTAAATAATGCACGTTATATATACCGTGGCGACGGTGGCGCTCGCTCGTGCGATGTACACATGATGTGGTTATTTTAATTGTAACTGGGATTAAGATGTCTGATGAGATGCGCTGTTTGACGGATTTGAGAAATTGAATGAGCCGTTGACGTCACATTAATGAATGAGGATAAAGAGATAAACTTCATTCAAAACAAAGGATATTCTAAACACGGGTCTCTCGTTCATTAATGTATAAACAATGAATTTATCCCATCTGGCCCAGTGGCCCAGCGGTAGTGCTCAAGCCCCCCAAGCCACCCACCGGGGTTCAAATCCCCGTGTTTCCAATATGATTTTGTTGAATATAATATTAATGATTATACGCCAAAGTAGCCTGGTTTTAAGTTAAAATATTATAAATCTACATGCATTGAGGATGTCATTCTTTATATAGCTCTCAACGTGCACCAAATTGAATTATTCCTATATTGCAAAAAGAAGGACCCCGGTCTTGAACCCGGGTCGTCCGTGTGGAAGTCAAAAGAACAACCCGTTGGACCACATTGGAGATAAGTTAAATATTGACTATACATCAATCAATGGACAAGAAAGCCGTCTCGTAATTCTGTATAACAGTTAACTAGTTATTTTCGCTAGCAAGATCTCATTTGATTATTCAATCCAGCAGGCAAGTTTAAAGAAATATAATCTGATTGATTGAGGTAATGAGGGACTTAGAATTAGCCTATAGATAACGCATTTAACTTGTCGGCGAGGCGATTGAGCCTATTGCAATCTGTCAATAAAGTCTTAAATCAATTAATCAATCAATGCCGTTGAGAATCAGGGTCTCTGCCATCGATACGTGCTGGCTTTCCACCTAAAACGGGAGCGCGCATCTAGCCTGACTTGAGCCTGACTCTCAAGTCTGGCTTGAGTTAACGAGACTGAATCCTCCTTTGTGAAACAGGAAAATCCCGGCTTTGAACATCGGGTTAACTGAAGCTGGATAATGGACATGTTGATCGACTTAGTTGAACCACGTACATGAAACAGGGCCCTGGTGGACTCCGAGTTCGATTCCCGGACCCGCCGTCATTTACTAGAATGTCTTCCCCTGATCTATATCCCGTTTCACCCTGTATCTGTCGGTCATGCTTGACCAGAAAAGCGATAAACGCTAAAAAATAAAGTAAAAAAAAAAAAAAAAACATGATTTGTGGAGCTCCCTCTGGTGTTGTGGTCATGGAATTCACTGACCTTTGGGAAGTATTTCGACATGTACATGGGTATCTTAGTGGTGTAGTGTATCTTGTAGACCAGGCCCATTGCAAGTTGCTGTACTACGTCTACTCTAAGCCATCCTAGGTTGTAAAGCTATTAGGTTAAATTTATGTCAGGGTAAGGGGAAAGCATGGTTCGGGTAAGTGACTATAGGGAATTAACACACGTTTATGGAATGTCCCCACAATGCATGAAAAGATGGCTACTATGTGTTGTGTGTGTGTGCGCGCTCTATATCGTTTTCTGTCAATTTTCCCACATTTTTTATCTGATTACAGCCGTCATCACATGGCAGCTGTTACCTATGCTGTGGTCAAGCCAGGCTACACTCAGAAACTTTGGTCTCTTCCTGCACATATAAATGGCCAAGTTTCTGCCAAGCGGTCTATCTGATAACGAAGCGCCGTGCCTTCAAGTCTTCAATAGACTACGATTTATTATAAGTGGGAAAGAAATATGAGTGGGAAATTACTTGTGGGAAAAGTCATATTTCTCAAGGCTATCCGAGTTGCCGGGTTGGGGTGCCGATACACACGCATAGGCCTATTCACAGCTTCAGGTCATAGACATCACTATTATTGGCTTAGAAACAACTTAGCCTATTATAACAGCAATTGCAATCATTATGTAATATTGCTGTGTGTTCCATGATTTATGAGAGGAAAAAAGCACCTCAAAGGGTACACCACATCCACATCAAAGAGCTCTATTGGTCCATATTGATGTTATTTCAGAGTTTATGATCAAAGGATTTCAAAGGATTTAAAGCCTGACATGTCATTGCTTATGGCGCCAGAACGGGGAAGTACAGTATATGAACCTCCGGGAGGACTTGAAGGTGGCATTAGCCTGATATATTATTTCATCGTTCTGCCATTTGATCGAGCATGACATTTGATCTCATCATGTCAAAGTAAAGGTGAAATGCTCTATTCTTTTTATTAATTTATTATTTAGTCAAAAGAGAATTGTTCAAGAAGATATTTGTACTTCATTTACTGAACAGTAGGCCTATTGATAATAGTTAAATTCATCTAGTCTTAACTTCAGACACAATTTTTTTTAAGCATGAGGGGTGTAACGATGCATCGATTAATCAAAATGCATCGATTCTAATGTGACGATTCAACTGCATCGATTTGAAAATGTTAGAATCGATTATAATCTAAATTAATCTGAAAAAAATAATCTTTTTTTTAATGTTTTTTTTTTGTGTGTTTTATTTTTATTTACCTATAGTCCATTCATGCTGAGTGAATCAGTTCCCCCAGCCATATTTGTGTATTCAAAAATGTTTGGGGAATTAACTGATAGAAAATGTATCGAAAATGTATCGAATCGAATCGAATCGTGGTCAAATGAAGAGATTTTTAGGCTGTAGCCTAAACCATTGTCTTCATCGGAAACGTCACAAGTGCTACTGTGACATGCTGTCAACCTGGTCATATGACGGAAGTGGCAAGACAACGACGCTGTTTTCAGAATTTTTTTTCAGAACAGTATTCCAGATGTGGGATGTTTGCTAGCCCCCTCGTCCTGGTACTGCTATTAGGACTGGATTCAGATAACAATTTGTATTCCCAAAGATCAATTCCACTTCAAACACACAGCATCTAGTGCGGTCGGGTGGCGTAGCGGAGATTGCGCTCGTCACCAATGCCAGAGGCTGCGGTCTCGACTCCCGGAGTCAGCATTTGCCTGCGGCTTGGGCCGATCGTCATACTAACTCGTTTGGCTGAGTTAGCGGGAGGGAAGTCGTGAGTGGGAAACTGGCGTTGTGGACAGCGACGCCTACAGGTCAGGTCTGGGCGCCTGCTCAGCGAAAGGCAGGAAGTGGTGAAGGCAGCGTGACCTCCCACGCGTTACACTTCACCATTAAGAGTCCTCGCTGCCAGGTGAAAAGAGAGCCGCTGGCTGTCTCTGCATGTGTCAGAGGAAGCATGTGGTAGACTTCAGGGTTCCCTTGTACCGACCAGTAGGGGGAACATGCGCACAGCGACCAGGTAGGGGAGGGGGGGGAATTGGCATAACGACTAAATTGGGATGGGGAGAAAAGCATAGAAAATCAGGCGGAGAAAAAGAGGATTAAAAAATAAAAATAAAAACACACAGCATCTCACATACCTATACGCAACTAGTTCCATGAGTTAGTTGAACTTGTCACTGTGGGATTTCACAATAAACGTCATTCATATCCAATATGGAATAACTTGAGGATCTTATTCAGACTGTAATAAAATGGAAGTAGGCCACGCAAAGACTGCTTTCACCTCAGTTGCACAGTTATGTAGAGCATCTCAAATAGCCACATAAAAAAGGAGATTCCACTGTGGAATAAAAAAAATAAATGCAATCCATATCGCATAGCTCAAGAAAATCAGTCTTATTCAGACTATAAAAATGGAAGCAGTCTCCAAAGGCCAATTCCTCTGCTTTGAAAGCTGTGTTTATTTGAGGATGCCTTATCCATGTCCACAAACCAATTTGTCTTTGGTAAATAGGCAACATGATTTAATAAAAATATAATAATAAAATATATACAAATAAATAAAAAGTTATAGAGCATTTTAGTGCGATTGAGTCTTATAAATAAGGACCTTTATTCAGACATGGTGAGATACAATGTAAAGCTCAAATGGCTAGTGCGATTTCAAAATAGCTACACAACAATTAAATAATTGGCTAATAACTCATTCACTCTATAGCTGCAAACATGGAACTAGCCTAATAACGGCTGCAACCCGTGTTGTGACAAAGGATTTCAAGAACTACATTACTTGAAGTATACCGTGTGAAGTGACTGTGAAGTGTTCTAAGTGCAGGCTGGCTTGATTGCAGGCAGTGCAGGATGGCTTAACTGCAGGCAGTGGAAGCTGGTTTGACTGCAGGCAGTGCAGGATGGTTTGACTGCAGGCAGTGGAGGCTGGCTTGACTGCAGGCAGTGGAGGCTGGCTTGACTGCAGGCAGTGGAGGCTGGCTTGACTGCAGGCAGTAGAGGCTGGCTTGACTGCAGGCAGTGGAGGATGGCTTGACTGCAGGCAGTGGAGGCTGGCTTGACTGCAGGCAGTGGAAGCTGGTTTGACTGCAGGCAGTGCAGGATGGTTTGACTGCATGCAGTGGAAGCTGGCTTGACTGCAGGCAGTGGAAGCTGGCTTGACTGCAGGCAGTGCAGGATGGTTTGACTGCAGGCAGTGGAGGCTGGCTTGATTGCAGGCAGTGGATGCTGGCTTGACTGCAGGCAGTGGAGGCTGGCTTGACTGCAGGCAGTGGAGGCTGGCTTGACTGCAGGCAGTGGAGGCTGGCTTGACTGCGGGCAGTGCAGGATGGCTTGACTGCAGGCAGTGGAGGCTGGCTTGACTGCAGGCAGTGGAGGCTGGCTTGACTGCAGGCAGTGGAGGCTGGCTTGACTGCATGCAGTGGAGGCTGGCTTGACTGCAGGCAGTGGAGGATGGCTTGACTGCAGGCAGTGGAAGCTGGTTTGACTGCAGGCAGTGCAGGATGGTTTGACTGCAGGCAGTGGAAGCTGGCTTGACTGCAGGCAGTGGAGGCTGGCTTGACTGCAGGCAGTGGAAGCTGGCTTGACTGCAGGCAGTGGAGGATGGCTTGACTGCAGGCAGTGGAAGCTGGCTTGACTGCAGGCAGTGGAGGCTGGCTTGACTGCAGGCAGTGGAGGCTGGCTTGACTGCAGGCAGTGGAGGCTGGCTTGACTGCAGGCAGTGGAGGCTGGCTTGACTGCAGGCAGTGGAGGCTGGCTTGACTGCAGGCAGTGGAGGCTGGCTTGACTGCAGGCAGTGGAGGCTGGCTTGACTGCAGGCAGTGGAGGCTGGCTTGACTGCAGGCAGTGGAGGCTGGCTTGACTGCAGGCAGTGCAGGATGGCTTGACTGCAGGCAGTGGAGGCTGGCTTGACTGCAGGCAGTGGAGGCTGGCTTGACTGCAGGCAGTGGAAGCTGGCTTGACTGCAGGCAGTGGAGGCTGGCTTGACTGCAGGCAGTGGAAGCTGGTTTGACTGCAGGTAGTGCAGGATGGTTTGACTGCAGGCAGTGGAAGCTGGCTTGACTGCAGGAAGTGGAGGCTGGCTTGACTGCAGGCAGTGGAGGCTGGCTTGACTGCAGGCAGTGGAAGCTGGCTTGACTGCAGGCAGTGGAAGCTGGCTTGACTGCAGGCAGTGGAAGCTGGCTTGACTGCATGCAGACGTTCAGGCTCGTTTCTCTCTAAAGCTGCAAGTCACTAGAGACTTTGCTTCATATTCCCGGGAGACGTTCGTAAATTGATGTTTGGAGATAGGAACACTTTCCCCATAAGACATGCACTTATATGTCAACCTGTTCCATGAGGAAACCACTCTCTATCAAGGCAACCGTGCCTGACATGTGCAATGCCCTAACAGACTAGCTATAGGCTTCCATTTCAGCTCTATTGGGGGGTGTTTGAGGTGGTGTATATAAGGCTATGGGTGTTTCAAATGAGTGCCTGAAGAAGGCAATTGTTTTGTGCAATAGAGATAAATAGGAGACGTAATTCTAGATAAATGGACTTCATTCTAGATAAGATATAGATTTTATTGCCCCCTTGTTGTCTCATACAGTAGCAAGGAATAAAAGAACAGATGGAAATATAAAGACATGTGTAAAAAGGTATAAATAAATAAATAAATAATAAATACAAAAATAAAATACAGAATAGGATGGGGGCCACTTAAGCCAAATTATTATGCTGATACTTTCATACGAGAGAGATTCAGAGGGAGGGTGGGGGGGATACAACTGACTGAGAGACAGACAGGCAGACAGACTCACAGACACCAGAGGCAGGCCAGCAAAGAGAGAGACTGTGACCAAAACAGTTACAAAGACGGATAGGGAAGAGCAGAAGAATGAAAGAAAGACACACAGCGACAGAAAGAAAGAGACACACAGACAGAGAGAGAAAGAGAGAGAGAGACATATAAACACACAGAGAGAGACAGAGAAAGAGACAGAGAGAGAGAGGGACATAGAGAGATAGACATCGAGAGACAGAGAGACACACACACAAACACACTGAAAGAGACAGAGAGAGAGAGAGAGAAAGAGAAAAAGCGAGATAGAGACACACAAATAGAGAGACAGAGAGAGATAGAAATAGAGAGAGACATGCAAATAGAGAGAGAGAGAGAGAAATAGATAGACACATACAAATAGAGAGACAGAGAGAGAGAGAGAAATAAAGAGATACACATACAAATAGAGAGAAAGAGATAGAAATAGAGAGAGACACATACAAATAGAGAGACAGAAAGAGAAAGAGATACATAAATAGAGAGAGAGAGAGACACACGCACACGGAGTATTCACCTCATTAACAGGCTCTTCAGCGAGAGCCTCCAGTGTCCAGGTAGGTCAGGTCATTAGTATGCACAGTTGCTGTAGAAACCAAGCCTGTACTCTGCTTCCTTCATCTTCATCTTCATAAGAGGCTGTGGTTCTGAAGTGTGTGTGTGTGTGTGTGTGTGTGTGTGTGTGTGTGTGTGTGTGTGTGTGTGCGTGTGTGCGGTTGTGAACATTTAGCATCTCAGTCGCACTCACTCCACAGGACACATTCTCACGTGTCTCTCTGATGTAAACCATGCCTGCATCAAAAATTGTAATTTGACTTTCAAAATCTTTCTTATACACACACACACACACACACACACAAACATGCAGACACACATATTTTGGTGTGTACTGTATACGGTGTGGGTTTCTAGCTGATACACAGTAAATCTTGCAGAGTAAATTTTACTCAAACTGAGTCCATTTGAGCCCAAGTGAGTAAATTTGTACTCAGTTTGAGTAAAATGTACTCAGCGAAATTTTCTGTGTATCAGCCTACCATACTAAACGCCATTCCCACTGCCATGATGTTGAAAAGGGGTGTAAAATACTCTGCATCTGCAAGACTTTAAAGTGGTTTGAATGTCGCTCGGCATACAGTAAGTAATTCACCCTTGTGAAAACCACTGGGTCGTATATATTTTCACTAACGTTACAGAATGAATTCCACCACAAGCCGTTCAAATCCTCACATGAATCGGCAGCAGTACCCGTAAGCGTGTTGTATGTGTCAAGTCACTAAATCTCAAGTGCGAGTCGAGTCTCGAGTCCCCAGTGTTCGAGTCTGAGTCCAAGTCAGAGTCACCACAGAAGACCGCGATGAAGACCGGGAGGATGCGACCCTGATGACCGGAGTGTTGGACGTCCCGTGATGAAGACCGGGAGGATGCGACCCTGATGACCGGAGTGTTGGACGTCCCGTGATGAAGACCGGGAGGATGCGACCCTGATGACCGGAGTGTTGGACGTCCCGTGATGAAGACCGGGAGGATGCGACCCTCTCTGCCTCAAATAGATCCACTATCAGCTCTATCTTTAATCTTTCAAAATGTTCAGTTGCTATCGCATGCACTTATCTGTGTTTCATTACACACATGAGTGCATGCTTACCAACTGTTCGCCTGTTTTACTGCAACACTACTATCACCGACATCTAAGAAGGGAGATCCCCCCTTGAATGGCCCTTCTAAGGTTTCTCTCCTCCACATTGCCTGTGGTGTATTTTTTCCTATTGCTAGGTTTTAGTGAGTTTTTCCTTACCTTCGCGTGGAGTATGTCTGGGAGGCGTGTATGCTTTCTACAACGCAGTTCGGCGATTTGTGAATCTGATTGGCCACTGACGTTTCTGGTCATGTGACATGTGCGCCCAATAGCGTGACGAGCTGTGTCTTTGCCCATTTCCGCGTCGAACAGCCTGCAAAGCACCTGGCGTTCTATCGCCATGCTCTATGACGAACTCTAACCTTAACCAACTTCACGTGAGACAAAAAAGTGGTCTGACGAATCAGAGGCCGCGCTCCGTGATGCGTTCGAGGATACAGACTGGGACATGTTTAAAGGAAGCGCCAGTGACGTCAGCGAGTACGCTGATACCGTTGTGAGTTACATAGCAACTGTGGCAGACGGTATTGTCCTCACAAAGAAGGCGGGGGTTTTCCCAAACCAGAAACCTTGGGTGGACAGCACTATAAGAACAGCCCTGAACTCACGCACCACAGCTTATAACCTGGGCAGAGAGTCAGGAAATATGGAAGAGTACAAGGCTTCAGTCTACACTCTGCGCAAGGCTGTTAAACTTGCTAAGAGGACATATGCTGAGAAACTGGAGACACAAATGGCACAAAACGACACAAGAGGCTTGTGGAGGGGACTGAAGACAATAACTGACTACAAAGTCAGCGCCCCCGAAATGGGGAGCGACGACGCCTCTCTCGCGGACAAACTCAACTCCTTCTACGCTCGGTTCGGTGTAGACAGTGTCGCCGCTAGCCCTCTGGCTAGTGACGCCACTGGCGCACCGGCTGTTGTGGAGGGGGGGGGGGCAACCGCGGGGGGGCGGGGGCGCTCTCTCGTTGTCGGAACACAGTGTGAGAAGAGCATTTATGCAGGTGAACACCAGGAAGGCTGCGGGTCCAGATGGTATAACAGGACGCATACTTAAGTCCTGTGCAAACCAGCTTGCCCCGGTGTTCACCGCCATATATAATCAATCCCTGGTGGAGTCAGTAGTCCCTGCCTGCTTCAAGATGTCTACCATCATCCCTGTACCGAAGAAACCCTCCCCAACATGCCCAAATGACTACAGACCGGTGGCACTCACCTCTGTGGTCATGAAATGTTTCGAGAGGCTGGTCAAGGACCACATTTGTGCCTCTCTCCCCAGTGATATGGACCCTATGCAATTTGCATACAGGACAAACAGGTCCACTGACGACGCGGTCTCCCAGGTACTGCACAGCACTCTCTCCCACCTTGACCGTCAGAAGGGGGGCTATGTGAGACTGTTGTTCATTGACTACAGCTCAGCGTTCAACACCATAGTCCCCACCAGACTGGTGGACAAGCTGATCGAGCTAGGTCTGAGCTCCGCCCTGAGCGCCTGGGTACTGGACTTTCTGAGTGAAAGACCCCAGGCGGTCAGGGTGGGGGGTCAGACCTCCAACACCATCACCCTGAGCATCGGGTCCCCCCAGGGCTGTGTTCTAAGCCCCCTGCTGTACTCACTCTACACACACGATTGTGTGGCCAAGTTCAGCTCCAACTCCATAGTGAAGTTCGCCGACGACACGGTGGTGGTGGGGCTGATCTCGGACAACGACGAGAAGGCCTACCGAGAGGAGGTTGAGGTACTGGAACGTTGGTGCCAGGACAACAGCCTGCTCCTGAACATTGGTAAAACCAAGGAGCTGATCGTGGATTATAGGAGAGGACAGCAGGAGACACACACACCACTGATGATTAACGGGGTTACCGTGGACAGGGTGAGCAGCTTCAAGTACCTGGGGGTCCACATCTCAGAGGATCTGACATGGTCAACACAGATAGACACAGTAGTAAAGAAAGCGAAGCAGCGCCTCTACCACCTGAGACAGTTAAGGAAGTTCAGAGTATCGGGGAAGATACTCCAGTCCTTCTACTCAGGAGCTGTAGAGAGCATCTTGACCGGAAACATCACTGCTTGGTATGGGAACAGCACGGCACAGGACAAGAAGGCCCTACAGAGAGTGGTGCGCTCAGCCGAGCGTACCACGGGTATTGCGCTACCTCCCCTGCAGGCTCTATACAACAAGAGGTGCAAATCCAGAGCCTGCAGGATAATGAAAGACCCCCACCACCCCAATAACAGCCTGTTCCAGCTGCTGAGGTCAGGCAGACGCCTGCGAAGCCCAGCTACTAGGACGGAGAGGCTTAGGCTAAGCTTCTTCCCCCAGGCCATCAGAGCCTTGAACAATGAACATTGAGAGACACAGAAACTGAACTATCCACACACAAGCACACACAAGCACATACACGACACGCACGCTGAGCACGCTCACACACTAGCAGCCACTTTAACACTAATGCCGCACATACGCACACTTATGGCCAGAGGAAAGGCCACTTTAAATTAGTATAACATCAGGAACAGTGTATTGCACTACTAAAGCTACCTAGCATGTCTTATATGCTCTGTAAATACTATGTACAGATACCGAGATGGCACACCATGTACCTGTTTATTGCACTGTTGTTTTTTTACTGGATTCTATTAATATGTTGTACCACTGTATTTTTATCGGATTCTATTATATGTTGTACCACTGTATTGCACATCGTCGCGGGCAAGACCAGCCGCATTTCATTGTATACCTGTATGCCGTGACAATTAAAACTCTTGACTTGACTTGACTTGACTTCAAAAGAGTGCCTAAGCTTAACCGTCGAAAGAAGGGCATGCGTTCTATCGCCATGCTCTAAGACAAACTCTAACCTTAACCAACTTCGAAAGAGCGCCTAAGCTTAACCAGTGTAGACACTTGCGGTCTTGGGATTGGGCGTACATGTCACATGACCAGAAATGACCTGGCCAATCAGAATCGCAAATCGCCCAACTGCGTTGTAGAAAGCATACAAGCGTTTGGGAGTGTTGCATTTATTTTGCATTTATTTCAAATGTTTTGGACTTTATGGTGTTCTTGTTTTGTTCTTGACTTATTGTGATGTTTCTTCTTGACTTGTTTAAAGAAGACGTGTCCGGCCCATGGGGACATTAACGTGTGTGGTCGGTCCTTACAAATACATTTTATTTGAAATTTGATTTAAGAGACAGAGTTGAGTGCGAGTCGAGTCCAAGTCATCATGGTTGAGTCCACTCCACTCTGGCAGTCAAAGAGCTGACATACAAATAAAAAAAGGTCTACGTTAAACATAAATGACACAGCGGTCACCATTTCAAAGGGACCCCAAAGTGTATGCTCTTGACTGCATTCGTGTAAGCAAAGCGCACAATTCGGGGCGTCTCTTTGGGCATCTTAAGTACTGAACATGAGGGTATCGATGTGAATCCGCATGTAGGTGGAACACACATGTCTGCCCTTGCACAAAATTAAATAATGTTACAGTATTAATATAGCCATCAATATCTTATGCCAAATGATTAGCTACAAAAAAAAACTGTATTTATCAATGAACAAGTCCGAGTCCTCGTCTGCACCTTCCGAGTCCGAATGCAGTCAATGCTCGAGTCCAAGTCCGAGTCATCAGTGCTCAAGTCCAAGTTGAGTCACAAGTCGAGTCACAAGTCCTGGACTCGAGTACTACAACACTACCCGTAAGTTAATAACAAGTGTGCACCCAAACACTGAAAGAGAAGGTTCAACGTACTGATTTGAACGTTGTAGAGTTCACACCTATGAACACAACATGAGTTGAAGACCAGTGGCGGACTCAGGCTATTTGAAGGGCAGGGGCGAAAATAAAAAAGGGCACCTACTGCACAACATGGGACCCCATCAGTAAGCAAAAAGCTATGATGCGTCATGTATGATGAAATAGTCTTCATCCTTGATTAAGATTAACATTAGAATAACATAGACAATCCAGATTAATAGTATAACCACACCTCTATGATAAAAACACACAGGGAACAATACACCTTTAACATTTTTATTTCATAAAACAGTTTAACAGTTAAAGTTCATTCGAGTGCCGTTGAGCTTCTTCCTTTCTCTCTCCTCCCCTTCTCTCCTCTCATTCTCTCCTCCTGTCCTGTCCTCTCCTCCCCTTCTCTCCTATACTCCCCTACTCTCCTACTGTACTCCCCTACTCTCCTCCTATACTCCCCTTCTCTCCTCCTGTACTCCCCTTCTCTCCTCCTGTCCACTCCTCTCTTCCTGTCCTCTCCTCTGCTTCTCTCCTCCTGTCCTTTACTCTCCTTCTCTCATCCTGTCCTCTCCTCCTGTACTCTCCTTCGCTCCCTCTCTTTCTCCCCCCCCCCCCCTATCTTCCCCATTATCTCCATTAAACTTACTATATTGTACCACCTGACTCCTCCCTCCTGCCATCCTCTGTCCTCTCCTCTATGACCTCTAATGAAAATATGTTGGTTATTTTCATGGACAGATTTGTATGTGCTGGCTCTCCATTGCTGCAATGGAAGGGAGATGGTGGGTGGGGGAGTCATAGCAGAATTAGTCTTTTGGTCCTCTGTTTATACTATATGTCAATGACCTCATTATGATCAATTGGGATATCCCTCTCAATTGAAAGCAGCATAAGATCAGAGAGCCTTTTTTCCCCACATCGGTTTCTGAGCTGGGTTTTGATCAGCTTCAGTTTAGAGAATGATCGCTCTATTGAAGCAGTTGTCACTGTTTTGAGGAGCATGGTTATATTTGGGAAAACAGATTCCACATCATTGTCTTTAAGGCACTTAAGCGCAGCTTTGACATTGTTGGAGGGGAGAGCATATGAAGAGTGGAATACCTTGAGTTCGGTGACAACATTCTCTTCCTCTACTTCATAAAACTGGCACACATCTCTGACAGATACAGCAGCTGTGTCGTTTGTCATGCTCTTCCAGTGACTTGATAGGATTGACCCAGTAGGCGTGTCATCCTTCCCTTTGAATCTTCGGTGTAGCTCATGGGAGAGTATGTCAAGAAAGGTAAAGAACACCTTTCCCCGGTAGTGCTCCTCCAAGTCTTGGACTTGGTAGTCCTCCGTAGCAGATTGAGAGCTATACCTGTACCTTTGAGGTACCTTCCTGTGTCTGTGTTTGTCCAGGTATTTCTTCTGGCACCTCAATGCCTGCTGCCTCTGCTTGCCCTTTTGCTTTTGAGAAAAGGACCTTGAACTCCTCATCCTTCCTCATTGCTTTCACTCTTTGTATGACTCCCTCCACAATGGTGTTTGATGCTGACAAGTCAAGGTCTTTTCTCTGAAGTGAAGCAGATGCAATGGCATTCTCATTGAAGACAGGTGTGGCAATCTCCATGCATAGCATAAATTCAAAATCTATGCTACGCAAGAGCATCCAGGCATCACCTGCTGCAGAGTCTAGTGGATCACTATCAGCCATGTTCTGAAGCAGCTTCACCACAGCAGAAAGGACCTTCTTCAGGGATCTCAGAGCATCTTCTCTACATGCCCACCGTGTGTCAAACAGCCTTTTCAGTTCACAGAGTCTTTGGCCAGGGTACATGGTCTGTTGCATTTTCACAAACGCAGTGTGGCGTTTTGGAGATCTGGATATGAAAGTGTACAGATTTTCAACTAAATTGAAAAACCGAACAAAATGCTGGCTTGATTTGTCACTCTCCGCCAAGACCAGGTTGAGACAGTGGGCATGGCAGTGCACGTATAAAGCGTTCTCATTGTGGCTCTGAATTCGCGACTGCAGACAGTTGTAGCTTCCGCTCATATTTGCGGCTCCATCGTAGCCTTGGCCCCTGATGTCTTCCACTTTTAATCCATTCTCCTCAAGGAATGTCATCACAACATTCTCCAATTATTTTGCTGTTGTTCCACTCACATCACAAACTTGTAAAAATCTCTCCTTGATTTCCATCTGATGGACAAAGCGAACAACAAAGGAAACTTGTTCGAGATGAGAAACATCAGTTGTCTCATCCAAGAGAATGGAGAATATTTTGGAATCTTCCATTTCTATTCTATTCTATTCTATTCTATTCTGCCCAGAGACCTAGATGCAGGTGCAGATGCAAGTTTCAAGTTTAAAGTTTCAAGTTTGTTTATTTGTTTATGCACCTGAAGTGAAACAAAACCCCCACACTAAGCACTCCCTGGGCCATGCTCTAGGGCAGGGGTCAGCAACCTTTACTATCAAAAGAGCCATTCCCCCCCCCCCCCCCCCCCCTCCCACAAACTAAAATTCATCTGGAGCCGCAAAACCAATTTACCCATAACACTTTCTTCGCCAGGCTTATGTACATCATTATACCATCCTCTGCCAGCTCTATTTGTCTATGGAGAAGTTCCCCTTCTTTGCAGGGCTATAACTTTTTAAATTGTATTGCTAAATTGACATTACTATGGCCCATTCAACATCAAGTATCTATTGTTCAGGGTGTAGCAACGTTATACTTTTTCATTCACATATTCATACTAAAATACGGTCTAAAGTATAAATATGTTTTTATCGTTTTCTGCAGCTTTCTGCAGAACGTGATTTATAGCCCTAAATGCATTATATTGATGATTGTATACAGTAGCGATCGGCGCGAGATAAAAAATTTCAAATGGACGTGCTTCTAGAAGTTACTACTTATCATCTGATGTTGACCGGATGGGGGGGGGGGGGGGGTCGTTTATAATTCCGTGGCCAACGGTAGATGATTCATCTAGTGTGGGTGATATGATCATTAGAGCAGTTTGTATCGAACACAGTAAAAAAAAATGCTGAAACTCACCACAGCTTCCTCGTAGCGTTGGGCGATGAGCGTGGAGCAAAAATATTCCTATTATGGGATGTTGAAATATGCGATCCATCTCCAGGTTGTATAATAGTATATACGTCCAAATCATGTTGTTTATCAAGTTATTGGTAACGGATTGCTATCCATTGTGTCTAGCTTGAGTCCCGGGACCTATAGCGAGTGATCGGACCGAATTTGGATGAGCACCAGTTTCCGTTTCCGGTTTGGGCGATCCGCCGATCGGCCACCAGATGGCGCTCTTGAACCGTTGGAGAGTTGAGAGGGGATCAACAGTAGATTTCAAGTCTCCACGGGAGAAATATGATTGCGATCACAGATTTTTGAAATATTGATCTCAATGACGTGTTACGGCGTCATTGGCAGAATTAGCATGGCGGGGAATGACGAGTTTAGGCGTCCTTGGCAGAGAAAGTGTTAAAATGAAGATAACAGTGTATAACGTTTTATATATAGTTATCCCCAAGCATACCCCATATTTAGCATAAATGTTCACGTTTAACCATTAGAGAGGCACCAATAGGGCACGTCCTCTAATTTTCTCCACTCAAAAGGGCACTTTTGCGTGACATTATTTAACCGTCGGGGGACATGGTCACGTTTAACGATTAGAGGGGCACCAATAGGGCACGTCCTCTAATTTCTTTCACTCAAAAGAGCACTTTTGCGTGATATTATTTAACCGTGGGGCACATGGTCAAGTTTAGACCATTGGAAGAGCACCAATAGGGCACACCTTCTAATTTTTCGCCACTCAAAAGGGCACTTTAGCGCGCGTTTTTCAACCGTGGGGGCACCAATAGGGCACATCCTCTAATTTCTTTCACTCAAAAGGGCACTTAAGCGTGCGTTTTTCAACTGTGGGGGCACCAATAGGGCACATCCTCTAATTTCTTTCACTCAAAAGGGCACTTAAGCGCGCATTTTGTCGACCGTGGGGGCACCAATAGGGCACATCCTCTAATTTCTTTCACTCAAAAGGGCACTTTAGCTCGCGTTTTTCAACCGTGGGGGCACCAATAGGGCACATCCTCTAATTTCTTTCACTCAAAAGGGCACTTAAGCGCGCGTTTTTTCGACCGTGGGGGCACCAGGGGGGTGCGGTCGCCCCCCCTGCCCCCCCCCCCCCCCCCCCCCCCCCCCCTGCCCCCCCCCCCCCCCCCCTGATTCCGCCAGTGTTGAAGACACTCTCCAGTAAATAGTAAAAATTAGACCGGCATGGCCCTTTAAAACCAGGTGAAACATTGTACTGTGATCAGGTGGTGTATGTGCGTGCATGTGAGTTTGTGCATTGTGTGTGTATGTGTATGTGTTTGTGCCTCTGCGCACGTGAGTGTGGATATGACTCATTCTGTTGGGTGTTAGTGATGCTTAGTGGTTCGCAATGTTTGTGCAAATGGGAGCAGAGGAAATGGGGGTAGAATGAGGTAAGTGTGTGTGTGTGTGTGTGTGTGTATGTGTGTGTGTGTGTGTGTGTGTGTGTGTGTGTGTGTGTGTGTGTGTGTGTGTGTGTGTGTGTGTGTGTGTGTGTGTGTGTGTGCAGGCGTGCGTGCGTGTGTCTAAGTCCAGCCCAGGGGTTCATACATTATTCAGTCAGAGACATTAAAGATGTAGATGTGGTCAGAGCCATAATGCAGGATGAGGCACACACACACACACACACACACACACACACACACACACACACACACACACACACACACACGCACGCACGCGCGCGCACGCACGCACGCACGCACGCACGCACACACACACACACACACACACACACACACACACACACACACACACACACACACACACACACACACACACACACACACACACACACACACACACACACACACACACACACACACACACGCATTTTCACACATAGATTTTACATAATGTTTTACTTAATGTGAAATCTTGAACTCTCTACATAGGTTTAACGTTCTTCTAATGCAGCTTACTGACACACGCACGCACACACACACATATGTGCCTAAATCCATGGAGGCAGAATGAAATAGAATGGTGAGGAGGGAGAGGGTAGGAACTGAGGGAAAACAGGACTGAGAAAGGGGAATGTGTGTGGATGGCAGGCGCACGTAGCATGTCTCAAGGAGCAGAGATTTCACAGCTCACTGACTCCGTCACTGTGCACCTGCTCATCGAAAAAGAAGGGAGGCAGGGAACGACAAAGAAGAGAGAGGGAAGCGAGAGGAAGAGGAGGATAGATTGAATTTAAACGCCCTGTCTTTGGTGAGGAGGTGGTCTGTTCCGCCAGTGTGTCAGTATCCAGATGGGCCTCCCGTGCACGATCCATTAAGATATGGATTTTTAGTTAATAAGACGTAAGGTGTCTTATTAGCAAACACTTGTATTCACTCCTACTTGTTTTTAACATTTGTTTTAATTCTATTTTCTTAAATAAATATTTTCTTAAATATTTTCTTTTTCTTTGTATATTAATGAATTGATATATATATAATATATTCAAATGTTTTCTTTATATATGAATTAATATATATATGAATATATATATAATATTGTATTTCTTTCACATTGTCTCTCTTTATATATAAATTATGTATTATTATTCATATATATATATTAATTCATTAATATATAAAGAAAGAACTATTAAATAAAGAACATATTTAAGAAAAGAAAAGAAAAGAAAAGAAAGACTTAAATATATATATATATATATATATATATATATATATATATATATATATATATATAAATTAATTAATATATAAAGAAAAAAATATGAAAGAAAGAAAATATTTATAAAAATATATAGCTTTTATATACTATAGTTTTACTATAGATAATAGTTTTCGTCTTTCCTGTGTGAGTAAGCAACAAGCCAAATTCCGTGTATCTGTATACTTAGAACTGAAAGTGATTCTGGTTCTGAAATATAAGCGCTAACAGCAGTTAAAAGTGTTCCCGCAGGGCTCATCTGGCATCCATCTCGTTTTCCAATCAGACCAGAGTGATGGAAATTACTTCTGAACCAGACATCATAAGCATGACACATTAACCCACGTTCTCTTACAGGGGATAATTCTTTTGAAAATACAATTTTGTGAAAGAACAATTTTAAAGCCTAACATTATTTCAAATGTCAAACATTTCATGAGGACGGTAAAGTTTGTGAGATGAGGTCACTCTAGGCTGTTATTCAATTAAAATGATCCATTTCTGCTCCTTGTTTAGTTCGCCCTTAGTCTGAAAGTGGTCATTTGCAATGTAAAATAACTTTTCATGGTTATTGGCAAAGAACCAACTAATACTGGATTCTATTGCTGATACCGACATTTAGGAGTAAAGGAAATTCTGATATTTGCACACATTTTCAGCAAGGATCCCTCCGATTTGGTTATGAAATAATTGTGTATATATTAGATATGTATATATATGTACATTACATACATGTATATACAGTTTGTTCAACAGTAAAATATCCCACCTGTAGTGGGATATTTAAAAAGAGATATTCTCACCTCTATAATAGGATTATAAAAAAGGTGACATTTGTACTGTCTGCCTATTTGAACTGCATGGATCTAAATCAATCTGCATGGGACTACGACAGGCACGTGCACACATAGAGCCCAAAGGGTGCTCGAGCACCTGCCCTTTTGTGCCTCATAAAAAAGTGCCCTTTTTATGCCAAGTTTTCTTATTCATATTTATTTATTTATATTAAACAATACAGAATATACAGCACTTCTTGGGGTCTGTAGGGTAAGCACTTATTCCATCCCCCCTGAACATTTATGGAGATGTATGGGCCTTTTTAAGTCAGTGATAAAAGTGTCTTTCAAGAATAAGTGAGCTCCTGCATTGATTGATTGATTGAAAACTTTATTAACAGATTGTAGAATGGGTGAAATACACACAATTGTTAAGGGGATGCAGACCAGAGAAAGACTTTCGTCTTGTTTACATCAGGGTCCCCCATTTTCAATTCATAATGGTTATTGCACTAATGCACTGATTGTTATAGTTCAATATTCAATATTTGATCACCAAAACCCCCCAAAAAGCATTACAAATAAATCGGGCGCGCGCACTCGCTTCACGCGCTCACAGGATCAGCGCCCTTTTCAGCCTTTGAGCACCTGCCCCTCTAAAGTCCTGTGCACGTCCCTGGACTACGATGAATTGGTCATTGGCTTGTGTGGTTCCAATGAGCCTATTTTCATTGAGACATCTTAAGGTGAGAATTCAAGGGGCCCATTACAACACCTTCCCCCATCAAAATGTAGCTCGACTTTGGGGTAATATCTCTACCTAATATCTTTACTTAAATATCTATACCCACCTTACCCCTGCCCATTTTGACAACATAGGATGGCTTAGAGTAGACGACAGAGTACAGCAACTGCCAATGGGCCTGATCTACAAGATACAATACACCACTAAGGTACCCATGTACATGTCAAAATACTTCCCAAAGGTCAGTGAAGTCCACGACCACAACACCAGAGGGAGCTCCACAAATCATGTTCAACCCAGATTCGGCTCAAACAAGGGACTAAACACGTTTCGCAATTATGCCGATGCGTTTCGCAATCACAACCGCTCTCAAAGAGCACCTACGGGTGGCTGCAATTAGAAACTGGCCCTAAATGTCAACCCCGAAAATGGAGGACCCTTATGTAAACAAAACAAAAGTATTTTTCTGGTCTGCATCCTCTTAGCAGTTGTTAGTATTGAGCCGTACTATATTGTACCCATTCTGCAATCTGTTAATAAAGTTTTCAATCAATAAATCTTTTCCCGTGAACTAGAATGACATGGCTTATATATATGGATTCCTCTGATTGTTTCATATGATACCACTATCTTCATGCTAGCTTAAAATATTTAACGGCTAATCAACCGGCGGGACATCGGTAACATACACGCCAATACAATATATCGGTGATAAGCAACACTGGGCCTCATTTTATCTTCGGTGAAATATACTGTACAATAGAGAATGATATCAATATGGCAAGTGATGTCACATTTTGCACCGGTAAGTGAATACAGCCATACGAGCGATACATTTAAAGCGGAACAAACGTTAGCCAAACTGCAACACTGCAAGGGGTGTTGTCTGAAGGCACGTTGGCAGGACTACAGTTGCAACACGGAGGAATGGGCTGTGCCAACCTTCCCAGCGTATTGTGCTGGTGAGAATACACCAGTCACATTGGATACTCTACCGACGGGGCAGGAACATTTCATGCATAACATGAGACAAGTTTTACTTTGATCATTTCCACAATCAACAACAATCTTTGAACAAAGGACGACCAAGAAACCAAGGGGGAAAGGAAACGGAGCACTGAGAGCTGAGATGAGTCTGGGTCCAACAAGGCGGGCCCCTCTGTGTATCTTTATGAGATGGATAAGCATAGACCAGTGTCCCTTCACACCGTGAAGCTAAATTAGAGGACATCCTGGTGCCAAGCCGGTCTTTCTGCATGCAATCAACTCTTGAAGAGCACTCTCAAGTCAGCTTGTAAAGTATATTATAAGTAGATTGGTGTGGAGAGGAGACTACATCATTATAGACAGACACTGCTACTAGTGCTTAACTAAAATTGACATTGATGCCCACTTTGACAACCTAGGATGGCTTAGAGTAGACGACAGAGTACAGCAACTTGCAATGGGCCTGGTCTACAAGATACACTACACGACCAAGGTACCCATGTACATGTCAAAATACTTCCCAAAGGTCAGTGAATACCACGATCACAACACCAGAGGGAGCTCCACAAATCATGTTAAACCCAGATTTGGCTCAAACAAGGGACTAAACACGTTTCGCAATTATGCCACATCAATGTGGAACGCCCTACCCAAAGCTGTAAAGGAATGTGAATCACTACCCACTTTCAAAAACACTCTCAAAAAACACCTACGGGTGACTGCAATTCGAAAGTGGCCCCTGTAAATGTCCTAACACAACCCCCTCCAATGTACAGTAAATTACCAAGTATGGTCTTGTCAATATTCCAATGTACAGTTTTGTTTGTATAGTTGTACAGTGTCCCCCACCCACCCCTCCTACCCAACCCCCCCCCCCACACTCCTACCCAACCCCCCCCCACCCACCCAACCACCTCCAATGTACAGTCCCCCCCCCCCCCCCACCTACCCAATCCAATGTACAGTTTCTACGCCAAATGTATATACTTTTTTTTCTGGACTCTTTTTGTATCACAAACAGTACTGTATTTGCAAATCTGGTATGTCATAAATGTATAGATGTAGCAGTACTGTCTATCTGTATGTCATGTATGTCATATATGTTACGATGAATTGAAAATGGGGGACCCTGATGTAAACAAGACGAAAGTCTTTCTCTGGTCTGCATCCCCTTAACAATTGTATGTATTGAGCTGTACTGTACTGTACCCATTCTGCAATCTGTTAATAAAGTTTTCAATCAATCAATCAATCAGTGTTGTAGTCGAGTCACTAAATCTCGAGTCCGAGTCGAGTCTCGAGTCCCCAGTGTTCGAGTCCGAGTCCAAGTCTGAGTCACCAAAGAAGAGCCAGAGTCGAGTCAGAGTCGAGTCCCCATTACCCTAGTCCGAGTCCGAATCCAAGTTATCAAGGTTGAGTCCACTCCACTATGGCAGTCAAAGAGCTGACATACAAATAAAAAAGGTCTACATTAAACATAAATGACACAGTGGTCACCATTCCAAAGGGAGTTTATTTACTTTGTGAGTGACACAATAGCCAAACAAATGCACTAGCCATCAATATCGTATGCCAAATGATTAGGGCCTATTACAAAAAAAATCTAAAATAAACAACCGTATTTAATATCAATACCACGCAACGGCCCACATGTGGGTCCTCTTGAGGACGATTTGCCCACTGGTGCAACGCGCCACTTTGGTGACATCTAGCGGCTTGGGCGTGCATATTTTTAAATACAACATATAGATCGGATTAAACCCCTATCTGGTGCCTGTCGATAGCCATTTCAGGCGGCAAAATACGTTCAGCAGTTCTCGAGTTACATGCCGATATGTGAGCCGTGCGCCGAAGTAGACTTTTTCTTTTTTCAAATACCACTCCCGACTCTCGAGCCTCTACCTCTGTCAATCATTTGGCGATCTCGAAAATTATTGGACAGGGTTGTAAGGAATGAGTGTGGCTTTAAAATGGTACCCCACGTGGGAATGAGCGAATCAGGGATCTAGGTGAAAAGTCACGTGCGAAAACAGGAAAAGAATTCTATGTTGAATGCATTGAAGTCTATGAGAAAATAGTTTTCTGAGCTTTTTATTTTTTTCTCACTTTTTACCAAAATCGCTTCTAATCACTCAATTCTGAACGGATGTCTATGAAATTTGGACATGTACTACACAAGCCATACCAATTTTTGGAAATACTACTTCTGGACTTCTAACTACTACAGAAAAACGTGAGTAACACGTTTTTCTACAACTCAAGTTCAGACCTATAGGCTATGTTACTCTATTTCATTAGCACTAAAAGTGAATTATCTTTATTGTATCAGAAACTTAAGTATAAGTGCTATAAGTAAGAAAGTATAGTATTTTGGTTTGCAAAAAAAGTATGCAGTCCTCAAAAACGAAAACTAAAATGGCCACTTTTCTGCCCGCTTGTTAAGAGGTTAACAAGTCAGAGTCCTTGTCTGCACCTTCCAAGTCCGAATGTAGTCAATGCTCGAGTCCAAGTCCGAGTCATCAGTGCTCAAGTCCAAGTCGAGTGAGGAGTCCTGAAAATCAGTCCTGAACTCGAGTACTACCGGATGAAGGACATCCATGACGACAACTCTGAATCATCCACGCATCAGAGACGGTGTCCTCCTCGTGAACCGATGACAGCAGCTCCAAGGAGCTCCTCTCTCGTCCCTTCGAGAGTGCATCCTTTGTGAGCAGATTGAAACGAAGCCATTCGAAGCCATGACGACCGAGAGACCCCTTTGACGTCACCCCCCGAGATGTACCTTGGAAAGCCTTGAACCTCAATCAAAAGAATTGGCAAATAGAAATGGCTCATTCTGTTTCTTATTCTTCCCTGTAGGCCGGTATCATTCGAAGATGGTTCAAGGACACAAACGCTTTCCCATGGCCTCCTCCAACATCTGCTGCCTGAGGAAAGAGCGCAGCGCTCGTAGCATCCTGGCTGCTCCTGAACTAATTGGGCCCACGGGGGAATAATAAAGTTGTATTTGTGGGGAGAGAGCCACTTGTCTCATCAATTGGCTAGTCGGCTAGCTGGTGGGGCGAGTGGGTGACAATGCCACGATTGATCGGGGTATTGTCTAGAGCCGGGCCGCCTCATCGAAGCGGAGGCGTCCCAGGGGTGCTCTATTGTCTCATTTCACCCTTAAAAGGGTTTGCCGCAGTCGCTTTAGTTATAATAAAAGACCTTTCGGTCAATTCTGGTAACTTGAAACTCTGCCTCTTGGTTCGATTTCCCCTCTGCTACGGTACTGTATTGTATTGTATGCTCGATGCGATATTCATATCAGCCGTTTGAGGTCAAGACTGTTTTGGTCCCCTTGAACACTATTCAAATGACACGGTAGAGGGGAAGAGCGACATCCTTACTTGCCTCCGCGCTGGCGAGCTTAGACACACAGGAAACGGCATCGGACACCACTACTACACTGGAACTACATACCGGACACACAGCAGCCAACTGTCGCCTATCAACTTTTTGCCAAAAATATTTTGGAACCGATCTCAGGATGTTTTTCGAGTTCAACAGTTCAGCTTGAGGGGAGGAGCCACGGGCTTCTGTTCTTACCAGGATAACCACGGCTCTGAGGAGGTTCGTCTGAGAGCTCTCGTCACTTAATATCCCGACCGATGTCAATTCAGAGTGAGACACTAGAAGCGGTGTCTACAATAATAACCTACAGCTTCCAAATCAACGCCGCCACAATAAACGAGCTACCCGATATGACCCAGATACACTTTCCACGCAGTAAGCCGAGAGGCTGCGTCAAGCGTTTCATATGGATTTTGAGCAGAAAGAACACCTTGTCGCCAGGATGTCCTCCCAATTGTGAAGGGACCCTGACCTATGCCTATATATCACATAAAGGTTCACCAAGGGGGAGCTGTTTTATTGTCTCACTTTCCCCTAAGCCGCGATCAAGTTGGTTCCTTGATTATCCTGTTGTTGATTGTTGAAACGATCAAAGGGAACCTTGGAAACCGCTCCTACACCCCGTGGGGAGAATCCAGTGTGAACGGTGTGTTCTCAGCGGCACAATGTGCCGGGAAAGTTGCCACGGCTTCGCTTCCGTGTTGCGACTGCCAACTTGACTTCAATCACTCGCAATATGCCTTTTCTTTGTTGTACGACTAAACAAAGACTCAATTAGGGCCAATAAACACGAACTATTTTCATTGAAAATAACCGCCGTCAGGACTGAACAGAACAGCGATGCTTATTATATTATAGTGTTTCCATAGTAATTCAATTTCCCATTCTACACATTTCACATCATTGGAGGAAATAAATGTATTTGACAAACAAATTTGTGAGAGACAATTGGTTTAATTTCTCTGGTTCAAAAGTTCTAAAAGTATTACCTGATAGAATCCAAAATAGCCACCAAATGAACCATGCGAGTGTTCGTCACACACAGTTAGGAACACCAACATTTGGGGGAATTACAATTATTGGCCATCTTCCCCAGAATCAGATGAGAATATTGATATCAGTTTTAGTGTTGTTGGTAGTTGTATTTCTTCACTTGTAATGGATCTAGGCTAGCTGATCCCTACTGCTTCCAGTCCGTGTGCTAAGCTAGGCTAGCTGATCCCTACTGCTTCCAGTCCGTGTGCTAAGCTAGGCTAGCTGATCCCTACTTGATTGATTGATTGGACCTCTCTCTCTGGGGCTACCAGCAGCACAGAGATGAAGCTGACATCAATCAAAGTGTATTTCCCAACATTTTGGAGTGTTCCCTTAACATTGACAGTTTGTAGACTTCTTTAGGGAGTCTAGATAGATTATGCTTAATATGTAATATGTAAATAATGTAGGCCTACTAATCGACCACAGGAAAAAGGTACATAATGTACATTATGTTATAGCCATAAATAATATATTCACGTATTGTATCGAAAATGTAAAATGTTTATGTATTACAAATAAGTATTACATATTCAAATCGAACCCTAACTTTATGTCTTAACCATAACCGTTAAGCGAATGTTAAAACTAACCTTAACCATAATAGAGCACTCGCCCGCGACTGCAACGACAGTTGGTTCAACTCCGGCTTGCAGCGTTTGGAGACACAATACGTAAAGATATTACTCATGGCTACAACATAACCTACATTTATTATGTACCTTTTCCCCCGCGGTCGATCAGTACTTTACGTTTTCTGAAAGGACAACACGGCTACTGAACTAAAAGGCCTCAGGCGAATGCTGTGATCCTGCCATGTTATGCCACGTCATGCTGTACCGTAACCATGCCACGCTGTGCCTCTCCAGCTCTCTCTCTCTCTCTCTCTCTCTCTCTCTCTCTCTCTCTCTCTCTCTCTCTCTCTCTCTCTCTCTCTCTCTCTCTCTCCCCCCCTCTCTCCCTCTTTCTCTCCCCCTCTCATTCCATGGCTTGCTCTTGACACACTTACACACGCTCATTGTGTATGTGAGGGAAAAAGTGAGATGAAGAATAATAACGAGGGAGAGAGAGAGAGAGAGAGAGAGAGAGAGAGAGAGAGAGAGAGAGAGAGAGAGAGAGAGAGAGAGAGAGAGAGAGAGAGAGAGAGAGAGAGAGAGAGAGAGAGAGAGAGAGAAGCTTAGAGCAGTGGCTGAAGTCGAGGGACTCAGGTGTGGGATAAATCTTTTATTTGATTTCCACCTAATCTCTTTGTGATTGAAAGGAAACATTTGTGTTCAGTTGGTTTGGCCACATCCCCTTGAAGCAAAGTGTGTGCGTGTGTGTGTGTGACGTGTGTGTGTGTGTGTGTGTGTGTGTGTGAGAGAGAAGAGAAAATTGTGTGTGTGAGTGTGTGTGCACACGCGTGTCTTTGAGCATGTATGTGTGTGTGTGTGTGTGTGTGTGTGTGTGTGTGTGTGTGTGTGTGTGTGTGTGTGTGTGTATACATGTGTGCGCATAGGCCTACTGTATGTGTTTGTGCATGTGCATGTTATCTTATAAAGCAGCCGTTTGGAGCATAGCGGAGAGTATAAGGTCAGTTTGAGCCATGTGTTCTAGCCCCAGGACAAAAAAGCTAATAGCTGGGTAATGACAGAGAGGGAAACTGCAGACAGGAGATAAGGCAGACAGACACAAAATGGCCGATGCCAAGAGGGCTGATTACAGAGCAAGGGAGCATGAGAGCTGAGGAGAAGGGGAATGAGAGAGAGGGGGAGAGAGGAGAAGAGGGAGAGACGCGGTATTTTATTCTGACCTTGCGGCTGACTCGCCATAAGTTACAGTCCAGGGCGTCCCAATCTATTTCGACAGGTGACATTCCTGTGACGCCGGCGTTTAACATGCGCAGAATTGTGCCCTGTGTTGACGTGTCAGAACATCGCTCCAGTCCTAAAAAAAATAGACCAAATATCCAGATGCTCTTTGAGCTGGTCAATAACACCTGTTTAACCCTTTCACTGCGACAACACAGAAGGTTAACCCTTTCACTACCACACTACAGGAGGTTAACCCTGTCACTGCCAAACGACAGAAGGTTAACCCTTTCACTACCACACTACAGGCGGTTAACCTGTAGGGTGGTAGGGAAAGGTTATAACCTTTTGTAGTGTGGTGGTAGTGAAAGGGTTAAACAAGACTATAGGCAAGCTGCAGTTGAGCCGGACTCGAGCCACAACACTCACACAGGCGTTTTTCAACATTTGAGGAGTCAGTCAGTCCGTCAGTTATAGGGACATTCGCTATTGTAGGCCGGCCCTACCGTACCGTGTCCGGCAATAACTACGACAGTGTCACAACAAGTGCGACGGCCCGCTGGAAAGTAGTGTCGTGAGCGGCGAGGGATTTGAATTAGATTGTGTGGAACACAGTGGTTGTGTCTATTGACCGTCCTGAAGCTTTTTTTCTTTTATCTTTTGATACCATGTCGTGTCCTGATCCTACAGAGGTTCGGAGGATGGTCTACCAGTCGACACCCTGTTAACAGTCCAGTGCTGCCCCCATGAGGCTCAAAGGGACAACAGCACTGCTACAGAACTCTGAGGAGGACAGATTTGACACTAGCCGCGAGCTCAAGCCTTGTTTGAATGGGAAGATGTTATAGATGGGAGCATGTCTATGTTCCACGGGTCCTATGTTCCCCGGGTTCTATGTTCCCCGCTTTGATTGATTGATTGAAAATTTTAGACCACCAGCCCTGATTCCAAACTCTAACCTTAACCAGTTCGAAAGAGGGCCTAAGCTTAACCGTTCGAAACAAGGCGGACATTAATAATTAATAAAATAATAAAAATTAATACAATTTTCAATCTATTAATCAATCAAAGCGGGGAACATAGAACCCGGGGAACATAGGACCCGGGGAACATAGGACCCGGGGAACATAGGGATGATCCCTTATAGATAGAGTAGAGCAGGGGTGGCCAACCAGTCAGAGACTAAGAGCCACAAAAAAATTACTGTGGTACCACAAAGAGCCACACCATATACCAGCGTTTCTCAACCTTTTTTTTCAGTCACGGCACCCTTCATGTGTTTATAGGTCTCACCCTCTGGCCTCTGAAGTTGCTAATGTCTTTTTTATTTGGGCCTCACAGGGTTAAAAGTACCCTGTGAGACCCACGGTTGCAAAATTACAAAATCACTTTTAGCCATTTAAAAAAATAATGTTTATTTAAAAAATGTTAAAGGGGAACTATTTTACTATTTCTTTCACTATTTGGGCACTTTTACACAATTCCTGTGAGTCTATGGAACACCTAGGTTTTTTTCAAAAAAAAATGCATTGTTTTGTATTTCTAATCAAGTACTAAAAACCGCATTTTTCTACCTCAAGATCTTAAGCCGTTTTGAGGCTGGGCTCCAACCACTGTGTGGCCTGGTGCCAACTGCCACATCAACTGCCACATTATTATGCAGCTGAGAAATCTCTGACATCACAGATATGCACATTTTCAGATGACTCAGTTCAGTGAGGGTGAATATTGTGAGAGGAGAATTGGAAGAATTCGCCAATATGAGAATTAGAGACATATATCCTATTAATATAAGTCCACATAGCTAAGAAACAATGGTAAACACTGAAAAAAGCCATTTATAAGATAGTTCCCCTTTAAGCACATGTATAGTCAATTGGTCCTGTTGTTCAGCCTCACAATGCTATTTGATAGTAAATGTGTTTATATGTCCCACCCTCTGGCCTCTGAAGTTGCTAATTTCTTTTTAATTTGGGCCTCACAGGGTTAACCTCTTAAGCCCGAGATATACAGTAAAAGTGTATATTTTCAGCATTATGTTTGTTTACCAATTATTTTAACTGTTATTAGTGAAATATAAGATTATAGAAATCTCAGGGCATTGAGTCGGAAACCGGCGCATATTGACAGGAGGAAGTGGCACAGCCAAAAGTGAGTGTAGTCTTTTGAAGGAAGAGACTCAGGGCTTTCAAATTTCAAAAAACTACCCTACCCAGCTCACACCAGCCCCTGTCAATCATCTGACTTCTGGATTTACTTTTTAATTTCTCTTATTTTTTGGGATTATCTCCCACAAACCTGAACGTTATTGCCATAAAACAGAACGCAGTTAGTTTCTCTACCTTTCTGTGAACGTCTTGCAAAAAACTGTGTT
Organism: Notolepis coatsorum; assembly: GCF_963971535.1. Lineage (NCBI taxonomy): Eukaryota > Metazoa > Chordata > Actinopteri > Aulopiformes > Paralepididae > Notolepis > Notolepis coatsorum. Next base: position 19,924,160 of record NC_140171.1, read on the forward strand.
GCAATATGATGAAAAATGGTGGAGAAATTTACATTATAAAAAAGATGGCAGAATTCAGTACTGTATCTACAAAACCTTCTGTTTAATCATCTTCCCTTTATTCATTTGCTTAGATTTTTCAGGTTTGGTCAATTTTAGCATGGTGTTATTTACAGTCAAAGATAATTTTTTTTTTAAATAGAATTGATATTCTCCTTTGGTTCATTACAATTTACTCAAGCCTAGTAACAGACACACTATTTCTGACACTGATCCATATATGTCCCTAGATTCAGATACCAAGAACATGCAAATGGACCATTTAAAAAAAAAGTGTAAATGTTTATTCTACGTCCTTATGGAATGAGTGACATGAAAAAAAAAAAAGTAAAAAAAAAAAAAAAAAAAAAAAGAGTAAAAAAATAAATAAAAAAAATTTTTTTTATTTTTTTTTTATTTTTTTTTATGGATGGAAGAGCCGCACATTGACGGGCAAAGAGCCGCATGCGGCTCGCGAGCCGCGGGTTGGCCACCCCTGGAGTAGAGTGAGAGAAGATAAATTCCACAAACAAATATTAGGAGTGGAATTCTTCTTGTCACAATTTACAAACGCACTGTCTCGTAAAGAATAGTTACAGTGCAGGACCGTATTTTAAGTATAATTTAAACAAAAGACAAATATCTCTATATGAACAGATTTGGGACATTACGACTAACCCTAGATACCTGCAGGTTTAATGCCACCCCAGAGGAGAGCTTTGTTGGGTGAGTAAGCTACTGTAGATGAAATTGAAAATCTGTTTTTGTTACTCTCCAGTCTATGAGGATGTAAATGATGTACTTTTTAGTAAAATGTCCTCCATTTATGTTGATTTTCTTGAGCAGGATGGATATGAACAACTTGAGTCTTCAGGAAGTGAACCTTCTTTGCAGCAGATTGTATTTGCCAAGCTTGGGGGAGAGAAGGTTTAAGACCGAGCTGCAATCTGTATTTATGTAGTCCATATTTAGATAATGAAATGTAAATGTGTAATGTAATAATGGAACACTGCAACAGTATCTTCGGTGTGTTATAAACCCATGAAAGTCGACCAGCAACTGACAGCATGCAGGGCCCAAGCTGTGGCTGTATCCCGGTTGGAGTAGTTTCATTTTAATTGTTGTGTTTTGTAACATGGTTACTGCTGGAAGCTGCCTACAACCATCCGCCTGGTTACTGCTGGAAGCTGCCTACAACCATCCGCCTGGTTACTGCTGGAAGCTGCCTACAACCATCCGCCTGGTTACTGCTGGAAGCTGCCTACAACCATCCACCTGGTTACTGCTGGAAGCTGCCTATACCATCCGCCTGGTTACTGCTGGAAGCTGCCTACAACCATCCACCTGGTTACTGCTGGAAGCTGCAGCCTACAACCATCCGCCTGGTTACTGCTGGAAGCTGCCTACAACCATCCACCTGGTTACTGCTGGAAGCTGCCTACAACCATCCACCTGGTTACTGCTGGAAGCTGCCTACAACCATCCACCTGGTTACTGCTGGAAGCTGCCTACAACCATCCACCTGGTTACTGCTGGAAGCTGCAGCCTACAACCATCCACCTGGTTACTGCTGGAAGCTGCCTACAACCATCCACCTGGTTACTGCTGGAAGCTGCAGCCTACAACCATCCACCTGGTTACTGCTGGAAGCTGCCTACAACCATCCACCTGGTTACTGCTGGAAGCTGCAGCCTACAACCATCCGCCTGGTTACTGCTGGAAGCTGCAGCCTACAACCATCCACCTGGTTACTGCTGGAAGCTGCCTACAACCATCCGCCTGGTTACTGCTGGAAGCTGCAGCCTACAACCATCCGCCTGGTTACTGCTGGAAGCTGCCTACAACCATCCACCTGGTTACTGCTGGAAGCTGCCTACAACCATCCACCTGGTTACTGCTGGAAGCTGCCTACAACCATCCGCCTGGTTACTGCTGGAAGCTGCCTACAACCATCCACCTGGTTACTGCTGGAAGCTGCCTACAACCATCCGCCTGGTTACTGCTGGAAGCTGCCTACAACCATCCACCTGGTTACTGCTGGAAGCTGCCTACAACCATCCGCCTGGTTACTGCTGGAAGCTGCCTACAACCATCCGCCTGGTTACTGCTGGAAGCTGCCTATACAACCATCCACCTGGTTACTGCTGGAAGCTGCTTACAACCATCCGCCTGGTTACTGCTGGAAGCTGCCTACAACCATCCACCTGGTTACTGTTGGAAGCTGCCTACAACCAGCCTTCCTTCTTCCACCTCTGCTTGGTCGCCCCTTACAGTGTCTGCAATTCATCATTTTACATTACATTTACATTCAGTCGTTTAGCTGACGCTTTTATCCAAAGCGACTTACAAGTCAGCAGGAAGGGTACAACTCTTCAGCTGAGTAGCAATGTTCATCAAACAGTGTTGAAACTGGGGCGCCCGAGTGGCGAACCACGTAAAGGCGCTGCGTCGCGGCACACGGCCGACCCGGGTTCGATTCCCGGACCCGGCGTTCCTTGCCGAATGTCTTCCCCTGCTTTGTCTCCCATTCTTCCTTTCTCTCTCGACTGGACTGCCCGGTAGTAAAAACCAATAAAAAATTAAAATAATTAATAAAAAAACAGTGTTGAAACTTGGGTGCTACAGTCTTGAGTGTATAGTAGTAAAGAAAGACCTGTTAGCATAGTAGGTAATAATATAGGCAAGTACGAGTATTTAGCGGCAAAGTGCATGATAGTAAAAGATAGTACAAAGTGTGTTTTTAGTCGACGGCAGAAAACCGGTCGGGTTTCGGCTGTCGTGACTGTGGTGGAAGGCTCGTTCCACCATTGTGGAGCGAGGACAGAGAATAGCCGGCTTTGGATAGGAGTGGGTCTGTGTAGTAGAATTGTTGATTAGGCAGGTCTGAAATGAGCACGTTGTGTGTTCACCATGAACTGGTGAGTATAGAGTAGAAAGTGTCCGCCTACTCTCCTTCTGGAGGCGTCAAGGCTCCTCTCTTTGCAGATGATGTTATGTTTAGAGGTGTGACCGCTGTGGCACCAAAACCTCTAATTACAGGAAGTGTTGAACAGGAAGGGAGGCGTGGTACCTGGTCCTTCCTCCGCAGTGGGCCGATGATGGAATCATCTTTAACCTCTGAGCCCTGCGAGGAGATTAATACAGGACTAGCAGGGAAATAAAAGGTTTTCAGGTTATCAAGTGCTAATATGGTAGGAATGTGTGGAGTTAAGGCTCCCACAGAGTCAGGCGCAACGTACGCGGACCGGCTGGCACGCGGCATGTCCGCAGTTGTTTGAGGTTTCATAGTCGAGTGTACCACCGCTTACCGATTTCCTACATTTCTCGCGCCAGTTTACTACATTTCCCACAATCCTTGCGTGCTATTTGATAAAGAGTCTAGGCTATCTCTGTTTCCAAGATTTCTAAATAAAACTGGCAGTTTTACACACTTAATTTAGAAAAGCCATTCTAACTTCTTGAGTTTCTTCAGATGATGAAAAAAAGACATGGTCCAAATGTAAATTAATTGGAATGGATAAGCGATATATAGTATATTTTTGATGGTTATTAGACATTAACAGCAAATTATTATAGCATGAGCTAGTTACTAAAGTAACAAAACAGCCCAGACCAATTTGTGTATTGGAGACAAACGGAGTCTCATCCAGAACAACCCTCTTAAACTGGTTATCACCCCCCTCACACACACACACACACACACACACACACACACACACACACACACACACACACACACACACACACACACACACACACACACACACACACACACACACACACACACACACACACACCGGTTTGACTAGATCACATCGACACTGAACTAGACTGATGACCTCCGTGGATATGCGTGCCGACTGCGCATGTGCCCAGCTGTCATAACAAAAGCACTCGATGCGACGCTTCTGGACACCACAAATGGACTATAAACAGAGGCGCGTGCGCAGCGTGTCTGCAGCCCCATGCGCGTACGTGTCAGTTTTCGAGTATATTGAGGGCTTAAGACATAACCAACAGGTACCATTTCTTAAAGGGGCACTTCACCAAAAAACAATGCTGATTTATTTTGCACATAATCTCACACACGTCAAAAGTTATTGAGAGTACATGAGTTTGAATATGGCCACCATCCTCAACACCACCCCTTTACCCCTCAACACCACCCCTATGCCCCTCAACACCACCCCTACGTCCCTCAACACCACCCCTATGCCCCTCAACACCACCTCTATGCACCTCAACACCACCCCCCTACCCCTCAACACCACCTCTATGCATCTCAATACCACCCCTAAGAATTTGTATGACTGCATAGGATGAATATGTTAATGTAGTCTATAAATGGAAAGATACAACACCTTATCCCACGGGTCACAATTCTGACCGAACATAAAACACACTTTTTCACCTACTTTTCCATGAAAAAAAAAATAATAATGATTGATTGTTTCAAAGGGGTTCTAATGACACATGCTTTGGATATTTTCATGTGTGGGCAATTTCGGGATTACATGGGTTAAGAACAATGTCTAAAAAATTTCTGTTCAAATACAGTAGCCAGCATGGAGACAGCCAGGGAATCCCAGGGTCGCTGATGAAATACCTCTCTGCGCTTGACCCATCCTGGGCCATGGGCGTCGGCGTGGGCCATCCAAGTGCTCCTGTCCGTCTTCGTCAGGTGTTCTGCATGTTTTTCCATTGGGTTTATCTATTTTTCTGGAGGGGAAACCCTTGCGCGCACAGGGGAAGAACATGCAAACTTCACACAGAAAGGCCCGGGAGATACCCCACTTGTACCCCACCTGGGTACCTGGCAACCTGGTCCCCAAATGGAAATCGAACCCAGGACCTTCTCTTGCTGTGAGGCGACAGTGTTAACCACTACACGACCGTGCCACGTTGAAGGTCTGGGGCCTGAGGGACACATGGTGTTGGCTTGGTAGCTAATTGTCAACTGTGTTGGAATACAAGTTTTCACATTTCACAGTACAATAACGAGAGGTACACTATATTGTCATAAGGATAGCATCCTGGCTGTCACCGTTCTCTCGCTAGCAGAGCTAGAAATAAACAAGCTAGCTAGTGTACATTGCACAGCAACCATATTGCACTAACATTACGTGCAGGCAGCCATGAGGACCTTCTTTCCTTGTATTTAATCTAATTAAATGAGCAATAAAACCATTGAAAATGTAATGTGCTTTCATATGTTTTTTTGATCTACTTTTTCTCCCATTTTCTATTTTTCTCCCATCCCAATTTCGTATTGTCCAATTCTACCCTCCCCTGTCTCGAACGTTGTTAGGCCATGCCTCCCACAAGCCGGCTGCAATGTGGACCAAGCCTTGCATCACGTGTCCCCTACGGTACACGAGGAGGCAGCTGTCGCAGCTTTTCACCTGCACAGCGCGATCTCTCAGCAGCGAGGGTCTGCGTGAGAGGGACACGCCGCCCTCGTTGCTTCCTGATTCTGCTACGCAGGCGCACCAACCGGCCTGTAGGAGTCGCTGTCCACAACGTCCGATCCCCACCCACCAGCTTTCCACCGCTAACACTGCCAATTGTGTTAGTATGAACGGCCAGCCAAGCTGGTAGCAATGCCGAGAGCTGGGCTCGAACCCAGCATCTCCTGCATTAGTGGCGAGCGCCTTGCCCACTGCGCCACTTAGCCACCCTTGTGTGCTTTCATATGTATAAATTTCATATTGCCATACTTGGATAACCGTATGAAAGCAATAGCTCACTTCAGGCTGTGGGAAACGACAGCAACACCAACAGCGTTTTGGCTGGAAGGTTCTTCGTAAACAACTTAACCAAAATGTGGCCTAAGTGAAAGACACACTGTAATGACCTTCACATGACCAGATCATCACCTCCATCTGTGTTTTTGTGGTTGTTGCTATGTGCTCGTGGTTGCTGCGGCATTAATGCAAACAACAGAGGTGTGCCCTACGACCTACCCAGAAAGCAACGTGCCGTCACATGGTTGTCCATTCTCTATTCAGGCTGCCCTCTTGTCAGAGTTCTCTCACTGAGAGCAGGCAGTCTGGCTGGCTGTGTGACAACAAACTATACAAAAGACATCAGAGGAGAATGGTCCACCATTATGAATAAAGGAAACAGTATCCCGTTATATCCATCGTGACTTTCTTCCACCATGAATACGTGCCTTCCTAATTGAAGCCTATTTCCATCTGCCATATCGGAACTCTGCACAGCCTGCCTTTCTCTCTCTCTCTCCCTTGTCTCTCGCATGCGACTGAGGATATAATGGCTTCTCTTTCGCCAATGTGGGCTGAGATTAATTGATAGGTCTATTCATAAACCATTGTTGATAATCATCTTTAAATTAAGAAGAAAAATGTTCTCAAGTTGTGGTTCACCTATAGGAATTGTATCTGTCAAAAAGGTTGCAGACCCTGTTTACAAATGTGTAGGCCTATAGCCTACGTATTAAACAAAAAGTCTAATATCAACGACCAAATAAATTCAAGGGCTGCAATGTTTTAAAGGCCCACCAAATTCCTTCTCAAACCTTTTACATTTTACAGAATGTACCTGAAAATCTGTGTAAGGTTTCACTGTATAATTAAAGCTTTTCAAGCTCAAATATCATGGTTCAACGCAGTGGCGGCTGGCCGATAGGGGCGCTAGAGCGCCGCCCTCCCTGGTTAAAAGAAGAAGAAGAAGATTTTTTTTTTTTGGGGCCCTATAAATAAAATAAACATGTTTAAAATGAATAATATTTACTCATTTTAAGTATGTTTGTGTTTCCAATGCACAATATAACGTTAATATATCAAATATAAATAATTGTTTTCATTAACAGGAAGTGACTGAGTTTGAGGCTGGTAATAACAACACCAGCCTACAGGCCACGGCAATGGGGGGGGAGGGGGGGGTCTGCTGATGGAGACTCAGTGTTCAGGGTAACAGAGCATGAGGTGAGGCGGACCTTTAAAAAAGTGAATATCAGGAAGGCAGCAGGACCGGACGGCATCCCCGGCCGCATCCTAAAAGTCTGTGCCGACCAACTGGCCCCGGTATTCACTGACATATTTAACCTGTCCTTAGAACAGGCTGTCATCCCCACCTGCCTGAAGAAGTCCACTATCATCCCTGTACCTAAAAAATCCAAGCCTGCTTGCCTCAACGACTACCGCCCTGTAGCTCTCACCTCCATAGCCATGAAGTGCTTTGAGAAGCTAGTAAAGGGCTACATCTGCTCCTCCCTCCCCATCAACCTGGAACCCCTGCAATTTGCATACCGCCCCAACAGGTCCACGGAGGACGCCATAGCCCATGTGCTGCACACAGCAGCATCACACCTGGACAAGAGGAAGGGGAACTATGTAAGAATGCTATTCATTGACTACAGCTCGGCATTCAATACCATAGTCCCCTCCAAACTCATAGCCAAGCTCAGGGACCTGGGCTTGAACTATGACCTCTGCCAGTGGGTCTTGGACTTCCTAACGGGCAGACCCCAGGTGGTGAGAGCAGGCAACTGCATCTCCTCATCCATCACCCTCAACATAGGGGCCCCCCAGGGCTGTGTTCTGAGTCTCCTCCTCTACTCCCTGTACACACACGACTGTGTGGCTCAGCGGAGTAACAACACAATCATCAAATTTGCTGATGACACAGTAGTGGTGGGCCTGTTCTCTGCAAACGATGAGAGGGCCTACCTGGAAGAGGTCAAGGTCCTGGCGGGATGGTGCCAGGAGAACAGCCTCTCCCTGAACGTCAGCAAAACAAAGGAGATGATTGTGGACTTCAGGAGGTCAGGGGTCAAGGACTACAGCCCCCTCAGCATCGACGGGGCACCGGTTGAGAGAGTGAACAGCTTTAAGTACCTCGGAGCCCACATATCCTTGACATGGACCACACACATTGACAGTGTTGTGAAGAAGGCACGACAACGCCTCTACTTCCTCAGGCGCCTAAGGAAGTTCCAAGTCAGTCAGAAGATCCTTAAGAACTTCTACTCATGTACAATAGAGAGCATCCTGACTGGCAACATCACCTCCTGGTTTGGGAATAGCACTGCACAAGACCGAAGCAGACTACAAAGAGTGACACGTTCAGCCGAACGCACAATTGGAGGGGGGCTCCCCACCCTCCAGAACATTTACAACAAGCGGTGCAGGGGTAAGGCTAAGAGAATCATTAAGGACTCCAGCCACCCGAACAACTGTCTCTTTGAACTGCTGCGGTCAGGCAAGCGATACCGGAGTCTCAAGGTGAGCACAGAAAGACTCAGAAGAAGCTTCTATCCCCAGGCCATCAGGCTGCTCAACGAACAATAAACACTACACAACAACCATCAAATGCACACAGCACACACATCCACACGCACACACTCACTTTAAACAAACAACACACTGCAGCACCCACTCCACACTTTAGATCACCTAAACACACTTTATATTTATTGATAAAGGATTTGCACTACAACTCGTACACCTTACTGTAAATTGTACCTAAATTGTACCTCATCCCATTTCTGCTTTGCACTATATAATATTGTATATTAGTACACTGCATAGTATATCAGGCCTTGTTATCATACTCAACCAGCCGATCAGCGAATAAGGCTACTGAGGCTAATGCCGTTATTGGTAATCAATAATCAGAAACTACGTCCCCTGCCCCCCCCCCCCCCCCTTCATGCATTCATGGTGGACCATGATACCGACAATATGCATTTTGATTTTTAGCTCTAGCTTCTGTAGGGCCGAAACGCCATTCGATTTAACGTTATTAGCTATTAGTCCTGTATCTCGTTTTGCAGGAAATATACCAGACCAATCTCATATAACGCTTATATTCAAGACGCTATAAAATGGGAACGTATTGATGAAAAAATTATTTCTTTAAGCCATTTTGAAGGAACGGTTTATAGTGTCAATTGACAATTAGAATGGACAGATAGCAATAATATAAAGTATAGATTTTGCTCTACAAACAGCCTCACGCACAATGAAACCTTATTATGATATGCTGGCCTTATAGAGTGGGTCCGTCTAATAGCCGTGGCCGTCAATGTGTTAAGAAAAATTAATTGTTATATATTTCTAATCAAGTACTCAAAAGCCAAATTTTTCTCACTTTGGATTTCAGGCTGTGTTGGCCTGGCTCCGCCCGTAAGCACCGTGTAAATGAGTATGTGCTACTGCTGCTTCCCCGCGAGGTCCAGGTTGTGTGTAAATGAGTATGTGCTACTGCTGCTTCCTCGCGCGCGGTTTGTTTCCCCGACAGAAGCTCCTCTCGATCTCTCTCTCCCTCTCTCTCTCTCACTCGCTCGTTGTCTGCCTCGCTCTGTTTGAGGAAGTGTCGGGTTACACTATCTGCCTCGCTCTGTTTGCTGTCGCTGTCAACCATAGAGGGGGGCGTTAGTTATCCAAATCAGTGCTATATTAACGTCAGCAAAACCGTCAAATCAGAACAGCTTAGTTGAGTGAGTGAGGATCTTGTGAACTCGAGACTAAACTGATGAGTCAATATGGTAATTAGAGACACAGACCCATTGATACTAACCTATATTACTATAAAACCATGCTAAACACAGAAAAAAGCCATTTATAATGCATGTCCCCTTTAAGTCAAGTTATCCTGAAAATTATCCGGCTAACTCAGTTAGCCAGGTACGAGGAACAGGGCCCAGGTAAGAATGTGGACAATTGGGTTTTCGTTTGGTTGCTATGGACAGTTTTGTATTTGTGTTTGATATTGGTATTATTGTTTGTATTGTGAACGAGGGCAACAGCGTGTCCTGTGTTTGATTGATCCTTGACTTTCCCCTATGCAGGGGGTGCAACATTTTGTCTTCAGTGGTTGAGGGGAGTTATCCGCTCTTACTGTGTTGTTAGCAGCGTCCACAGCTGCTTCTCATCGCTCGTGGCCGTTATCGCTCTGTCGTCTACTCTAAGCCATCCTAGGTTGTAGGGGTGGAACGGTACGCATTTGAACCGTGTACCGTGTACCGAACCGCGGAGGTCGTACCGAACGGTATGCATTCGGGGCATGTGTGTATTGTTTGGTTATATAACGTTACATTAGCTATGAGCTAACTAACTTTAGCCGCGAGCTAACTAATGTTAGGCGCAAGCTAGGGGTGGGCGATATATCGAGTATACTCTATGTATCGCGGATTGTTCTACATGAGATGTAGTACTGTACTATATCGCGAACATCGAGTATATGTTGTCACGTCAGTTTATATGGCGCCGCGGCCGAGAGGACACTCGCAGTGCTTTCCTCGAGAAGTGCTGCAGCATGCAGACTCCTGCTTTCCTCTCTCACACACCCGCGGCCCGCCCATCTACGTCGCATACACACACAGAGAGGCGGTGCCAAGTCAGTGCACGTGTTGTTTGGAGGAGACAGGGAAAGAGGATACGATAGCGTGAAAGAAGAGTTTAGCTATTTATTTATTCTGAAACGGCCCGCCACCAGTTCCCCATCGGAACGATTATTTAGTACCTGTGGGAACATAGTTACCGTACTTTTCGGACTATAAGCCGCGGCTTTCCCCCCCATTTTTCGACCCTGCGGCTTATATAACGGTGCGGCTAATCTATGGATTTTTACAGCTAATTGGGCGCACTCCCTCAGCTCTGTGACCGTCAGATCAGACTCCTAAATCTGCTGCAGCAGTGCACGCCTTGCCCCTCCTCCTCCGCCTCACATAACCACGTCAACAAACCATTACGGCAAGAGGAGTGCATGAGCAGCTCAGAGCTCCTCTTTCAACATAACTGAAGCATTAAACAAAATGACCCAGTCAACGAACTATTCACTTTAGTTTATTAATACATGAGGCGTTGTCTAATGTTATCTAGCTGCTGATAGCTCCTGATATCATCAGTTTGGCATTCGATTTCGCAGTTGCTGGCTAACTGGCTATCGTTATGAGAGCTAACGTTGCTACCTATATGTACCCGGCGCTGCTAACTGGCTATCATTATGAGAGCTAACGTTGCTACCTACTGTACCCGGCGCTGCTAACTGGCTATCCTTATGAGAGCTAACGTTGCTACCTACTGTACCCGGCACTGCTAACTGGCTCTATCGTTATGAGAGCTAACGTTGCTACCTACTGTACCCGGTGCTGCTAACTGGCTCTATCGTTATGAGAGCTAACGTTGCTACCTATATGTACCGACAATAGTAAGTAATAACATTCTGCAAATGTCCGTCCTGCTCAAACACCTTATAACTACTACTATTGTTGTGTCCATAAGTTCCCTGGCAGAATACGTTGGACACGACAATAGTAGTAGTTATAAGGTGTTTGAGCAGGACGGACGCTGATGTTAAGATGGATGTCCTACCTAGAATCAACTTCATTAGCTCAATGCTACCGTTACCCCCTCCAGATGGTTACTGGAAAAAATTACACTCTACCGCATACAAATTAATTTGGAATAACAAACCACCACGTATAAAAAGATCCACCGCACAGAGAAACAAAGCCGATGGAGGTATGGCATTTCCAGATTTTTACCACTATTTTAAGGCGTACACTTTAAGACCACTGACAACCTGGTTTGATTCCCAAGCATCAGTATCCTGGAGAAATTTAGAAGTAAATATAGTAGCACCACATAGACTGCAGGACATAGTATACACCAAATTATCAATTTAGCAATGCAAATTGAAATTTGGCCCCATTATTACTCATATTCTAACCCACATAAATGGCATAGTCATACTCCCATATTCAATAACAATGCACTCCTGATTGGAAAACGACCTATAAGATACCCTAAATGGGAAAAGCAGGGCATACACACATTAGGAGATGTTTTCAACAAACAGGGTTTTTGTAGATATGAAGAAATACATAAAAAATGTAATCTCACCAGATCCACATATTATTTTTACGCACAGTTATTGGTATGTTTGAAGGCTCATGGAGTCTCATTAAGGATATTGAACACCACAGATACCACAAATTCTTCTATGAAAGAGAGACATCGAGAGGTTTTGTATCAGATTTTTATCATCAATTACTAACGTCCTCGTATGAAATCCTCCCCCTAGACTCAGTCTGGAGGAGGGATATACCAGACCTGGAAATAAATTTTGATTGGCAAGATGCCTGGGCAAACGTTTGACTTGCGTCACGTAACCCGGACCATCAACAAATAAATCTTAACTATATTCATAGGACATACCTGACTCCTATAAGATTGAACAGAATGGGACTTAAACAAGACTCTAGATGCACCTTGTGTACAAAAGGGGATGAGGGTACATTTATGCACATGTACTGGGATTGCCCACCAGTTAAGATATTCTGGAAAGAAGTGTCCCAGCAATTATCAAATTTTTTAATTCTGGATATACCTGTACACCCCTCTGTATTGCTGTTGAATGATGTTTTTGAGTTTGCAGTCCATATACAGTTAAAGAGATTAGTTTTATCAGGTATCACAGCGGCTAAAAAGCTGATAGCATCACGATGGTTTCAACCGGAAAAAATGTGTAGGAAAGTTTGGATTCTTACATATCTCGATGTGATTTATCTAGAAATATCTACAGCAAGGATTTTAGGTGTCAGTGAATCCAAAATTGCAATGTGGTTAGAAGTGGTGGAGAGAATAAAAGCTAGCATATGAATTGTAGTGCCTGGTAAGGAGCGAATGATAATGGATGGATTATCCAAGTGGGGGTCCAGGGGGGGGGGGGGCGAGCGAGAGCATATGTGTGTAGGGTATTAGATAGCAAGTATTAGGTATATTTCTCGTATAATACATTTATTCAAATGGTGATTTAATTGGAGGTGTAACTGAGGGGTACAATTCCCTGACTGTATTACTAGATATGATACTTACTACCACTACCTTTGTACTTAATATTTGGCCACCCAGTACTCGGCATAAATATATTATGATGAACACTGTCACGTAGATGAAACGGATCCAACACAAATGTACGAATTAGAAATAGGTCTTTATTTCTACACAGCGATGGTGTGTAGAGCAAGCACTTAATCAAATCAATCACATTTATGAATGGGAATTAGTATGCACTTTTATGGCAAGAGTATTCGTCGGTATATCAATAGAGAATGTCCAATCTCTGAAGGCGCAGGTGGTACATATACGACCTGGAATAGTTAAGGAATAACAGCAATGATACTTTAATGATTATAGACTGGATACACTAGGGGGGGTTAATCCGGTCGCTTGTAAGCCGACAGGAGTAGGAAGGGGGGGGGGGTAGAGTCCGGCTGCCTCATCCGGCCAAGGGTATCCCAGGTGAACCCACTGTAGTGCCGTTCAATGCGCCGGCGATCCTTGGACCACAGATGAAAGCAGATGGACTCTTTGTGGGCCGGCGTCCTCCGGTCCACGGAGGAGAGACGTGAAGCGACCTCGTCTTGCAGAGCGTCTCCTCACCTTGCGTCCTCTCCAGGGGGGGGGGTTCCAACACACGGCAGTGTCGGGGGTCTTTATCCATGGAATAATCAACGTATACAAAGCATAATCCGTGCCGGGGAAGGCGGGCTGTCGTCGGTAGAATAATCCGGTATACAGGTCCACTCGCTCGTCGGCTCTGGGGCTCCTCGGGTGCAGCTTCACGTGGGGTCAACCACCCTGGATAAGCAGCCAGTTCTCTGCCCGAAACGATGGGGTACTGACTACGGTAGTATTCTCACCGCACGAAGCACTATATATTAACAGACTATTATTAGCTTAATAGACTACGTCCAACTCGACGATATAGTGCCAAATATGACTATTCAAATATTAATATACACGATGTCTCAATACCGATGGTAAGCCGAACTTGGCCTTACTCCCACACGTGGCGTCGCGGGGAGGCTTTACGTCTGTGACTCTATTGGAGGGTAAGAAACTGGACTGAAAAGGAAGTCCTACTTTAGTAGCGCAGTATATATACGCTGTAACTGAGGGGTACAATTCCCTGACTGTATTACTAGATATGATACTTACTACCACTACCTTTGTACTTAATATTCGGCCACCCAGTACACGGCATAAATATATTATCATGAACACTCTCACGTAGATGAAACGAATCCAACACAAATGTACGAATTAGAAACAGGTCTTTATTGCCTACACAGCGATGGTGTGTAGACTAAACACTTAATCACTTAATTACATTTATGAATTGAAATAGTATGCACTTTTATGGCAAGGAGTATTCGTCGGTATATCAATAGATAATGTCCAATCTCTGAAGGCGCAGGTGGTAAATATACAACCTGGAATAGTTAAGGAATAACAGCAATGATACTTTAATGATTATAGGCTGGATACACTAGAGGGGGTTAATCCGGTCGATTGTAAGCCGACAGGAGTAGGAGGGGGGGGGGGGGGGGGTAGAATCCAGCTGCCTCGTCCGGCCAAGGGTATCCCAGGAGAACCCACTGTAGTGCCGTTCAATGCGCCGGCGATCCTTGGACCACAGATGAAAGCAGGTGGACTCTTTGTGGGCCGGCTCTCTCCGGTCCACGGGGGAGAGATGTGGAGAGACCTCGTCTTGCAGAGCGTCTCCTCACCTTGTGTCCTCTCCAGGGGGGGGGGGTTCCAACACACGGTAGTGTCGGGGGTCTTTATCCATAGAATAATCAAAGTATCCAAAGCATAATCCGTGCCTGGGAAGGCGGGCTGTCGTCGGTAGAATAATCCGGTATACAGGTCCACTCGCTCGTCGGCTCTGGGGCTCCTCGGGTGCAGCTTCACATAGGGTCAACCACCCTGGGTAAGCAGCCAGTTCTCTGCCCGAAACGATGGGGTACTGACTACGGTAGTATTCTCACCGCACGAAGCACTATATATTAACAGACTATTATTAGCTTAATAGACTACGTCCAACTCGACGATATAGTGCCAAATATGACTATTCAAATATTAATATACACGATGTCTCAATACCGATGGTAGGCGAACTTGGCCTTACTCCCACACGTGGCATCGCGGGGAGGCTTTACGTCTGTGACTCTATTGGAGGGTAAGAAACTGGACTGAAAAGAAAGTCCTACTTTAGTAGCGCAGTATATATACGCACTATGAACAAATAGTCCCATTAGTGGTGCGGTAGCCAAATTCCTACGCGGAACTAGGACTTGTTCGTACATGTCGAGCGGTACGTTTGAACTGGGTCTGAGGGGTATGGCAGCCTGGCACCAAGGTCTCGACCAATAGTAGAATGGAGACTATTATGGGATGTTCAGTAGGCTAGAATGGATATTCAATGCATATTGTACAAGGAATATACAAGGGATATCAGGGAATATTAGAGAATATACAAATACAATTAAATATATATATATAAATAAATATATATATTCGGTTTAATCTGGCCCTTCACAACAGCCACCCCCTGAATAGGTCCCAGACCTAATCAGTTAAACGGAGACAGATTAATCGCGTTGTCTATTTACACATAAGGGTTTGCTGTAGGGGTCAGTCAACTTCACAAAGTCATAGGGTTGTAGGGTCATGGTCATCATCGATTGTGTCTGGGAGTCGAGGCAGTTCTATGAGCCTTGCCACGGGACGGGTGTAAGTGCGACCCTGGACGAGCACTTCAGCTGCTCGGACCTTGCCGTCGGCACCGGTGATCACTTTGCTTACGCGGCCGGCCGGCCACATAGCTCTGGGCAGTGATTGATCAATAATCATGACGACTGTTCCTTCTGTCAAACTGTCTCTCTCCTTTACCCACTTCTGGCGGGTCTGTAGAGACGGTAGGTAGTGCAGTAGGAAACTGTTCCAAAACTTGTCGGCTAATACTTGGCTGTACCTCCACATTCGTCGGCCGTTCGCTTCTTCAGGCCGGTACATTGTCTGGGGTAATGTGGGATCTAGCCGCCCCATCAGGAGTGTGTTGGGGGTAACTGGGTCGATATCCGCCACATCACTGGAGACATATCCGAGGGGCTTCGAGTTAAGTACTCCCTCAATCTCCGTGAGGACTGTCATTAGGACTTCTTCCGCCACAGTCTGGGCCCCAAGTACTGCGTACAGGGCTGTCTTTATGGAGCGCACTTCTCGTTCCCAAGTGCCACCGAAGTGGGGTGCGTTTGGGGGGTTGAATTGGAAATCAACCTGTGCTGGAGCGAGGTGGGTCTTAAGTTCTGGGCCCATAGCTTGGAAGCTCTCTCTCAGCTCTCTTTCGCCGCCTTTGAAGTTTGTCCCATGATCGGACAATAGGGTAGACGGTCTTCCTTTCCGTGATATGAATCTACGGAAGGCCATAAGGAATGAGTCTGTGCTCATGGTCGGGAGAAGCTCGATGTGTATCGCTCTGGTGGTCATGCATTTGAATACAATACCCCACCGCTTCTCGGTTCCTCTTCCTTTCTTTATGTGCAGCGGGCCAAAGCAGTCCATACCCGTGGAGTGGAATGGCTTGTCACCGATTCGGAGGCGACATGGAGGAAGGTCAGCCATCCTTGGTATGCTGGGCTGCGCGCGCCACTTGCGGCAGTCTAGACATGTTCGTTGGAAGCGTCGTACCGCCTCTCTTCCTTGTAGGATCCAGTAACGACGTCTGATTTCCGCGAAGACTCTTTCTGCTCCTGCGTGATGTACATCCTCATCGTATTTCTTTATAATCAGCTCTGTGACCTTGTGTCGGCTGTTCAATACGATCGGGTATTTAATGTCATCCGGTAGATTGGGGGCTCTGCGTAGGCGACCACCCACTCTGATGAGGGTGTGAGCGTCGCTCTCGGGGGCCAGATGAATTAATCTGCTGTCGGATGGGACGGGCTTTCCTCCCTGTAGACAGGCCAATTCATCGGGGAACGAGTCTCTCTGGGCTCGCTGCAGTAGAAGCAATTCTGCTTCCTCGTAGTTAGCTGCTGACATATCAGCGGGGGACTTGCACTCCGGGTGGTACCGCAGGAATGTTCTTTGTTGTGCACTCTCTATGGACGTGCAATCGTTTATGTTAGGGTCGGTGGAGGCTACGGTGCTCAATCCACAGAACACAGACTTCTTAATTTCCACCTCCTCTGGACTGGCTTCCCTCGGGATAGGCATGGGCCACTGTCCTTCCGGGAGTCTTAGGAATGCGGGGCCGTCACTGTAGACATTGCGACGGGTGAGGTCATCCAGGGGCATCCCCCGGGTGATGACGTCAGCTGGGTTCTGTTTTGTATCAACGTAGCGCCACTCTGTTTCTCCGGTTAACTCTTCGGTTAAGTCTTGAATCTCGGTGACTCTGACTCCCACGAAGACTTTGTACTTGCATGAGTCCGATTTGATCCAGGCGAGTACCGTCGTGGAATCTGACCACAGGATTGTTCTAGACACCGGTATGGTGAGCTCACGTTGGATGAGCGTGGCTAGGTGCGCTCCGGCTAGGGCTGCGCAGAGCTCTAGACGTGGGATAGATTGTTGCTTGCGTGGGGCTACTCTCGAGCGGGCGAGGACAAATGCTGTGTAGATCTCTCCCCCATTGGTCTTGGGCCCGCAAGTAGGCTACTGATCCGTATGCGACCTCTGAGGCGTCACTGAAGACGTGCAAGTCCATTTTACATGTCTCTGGCCTCACCGTGGGTGGGAAGTAGCTTCGGCGCATATTAACGCCTGGGAGTGAGTGGAGCTCCATCTCCCACTCTCTCCAGGTGGATGCAAGGTGTGCGGGAATGGGGTCGTCCCAGCCCTGGTCCTTGTCCCACAATGCTCGTACAATCATTTTTGCCCTGGTGGTGTACGGTAGAATACATCCTAACGGGTCATATTGTCGGGCGAGTGTTGTGTACACACTCCGTCTGGTGGTCGGCGCCGCCGCCGGCCTTCCCTGCTCCGTAGTCAGGGGCTTGTGTCTGTAGTGAAGCGAATCTGTTTTGAATCGCCACACCAATCCCAGGGTCATCTCCTGGGCTTCTCCCGGGATTGTAGCCATCCATGTCTCGCTGCTGGCTGCCTTGTCCTCGGAGGAGAGGCTGCGCAGTACTTGCGGATCGCTGCTGGCCCACTGCCTGAGATCAAAGCCGCCTTTGATCAATGAGGCGCGGAGTTTAATCAGGAGAGCCTCGGCTTCTTCCTGGGTTGAAAGGCTTTGTAGACAGTTGTCTACGTAGAAGCTGTTCTTTACGCTGTGTCGGACCTCTTCGTCCGCTGCTGGGTCCTCTGCTACATGTTTCTGTAGTGCAAATGTCGCACAGCAGGGGCTGCACGTCGTTCCGAAGGGGAGGACTTCCCATTGGTAGATGGCTGGGTGCTCATCTCCTGGCTTCTCTCTCCATAGGAACCGTAACAGGGGCTTGTCCGCCTCTACTAATCTCACCTGCAGGAACATTCCTTTAATGTCCCCGCTGATGGCCACCTTTTCCTGGCGGAAGCGGAGTAGAACGCCGAGTAGGGAGGGGCCGAGTGTGGGACCGGGCAGTAACTCTTTATTCAGATTTTGGGATCCGATCTGGTAGCTGCAGTTAAATACTATGCGGTCTTTACCGTTGTGATGGACCTTGTGGTGGGGCACGTACCACGATTCAGTGGTCTGGTCAGCCTCTTTAATGTCCATCTTTGTGACGTGTCCCGCTGTGATGAGCTTCTCAATCTCAGCGCGGTATACACTCTCTTGGGCGGGGTTCTTGGCTAAGCGCCGCTCCGTGTTCAGCAGGTACCGTTCTATGGCGTCTGTCTTGGCGTGGAAAGTAGGCATTCCTTCTCGCCGCAGGAGTGGCGTGGCGTATCTCAACACGCCGTTGACCGGGACTCTCTTGGTCCCTGTCTCGAGGAGGTGAATGGCGTAAATGTCATCTTTAGAGCGAATGTCTTTCTTTCCATTCTTAAAGGGCATTTGTTCCAAGCTCCATAGCCGCTCTACGTGTTGCAGGAGTGCGGTTTCTCCCTCTGTGACTCGGGAGTGGAGACATCTAGTGGCTGTACTTCGGTTGAGAGATTTGGCGAGCGGGCCTTGGAGAGTCCATCCCAAACGGGTCTCGACTGCTGCAGGACAGCCTCGGGGTCCGGTATGAACCCGATCTATCGGGACAATGAGGTCTGCATGGTCGGAGCCTATCAACAGGGTCGGCATAGCATTGTCTATGAGCGGGATCGGTAACTTGCGCAGATGTGCATATTTCTCCATCAGCTTGGCGACGGGGTATGTGTACCGCGACAGTCCTATTTCTTGGCTGGTGAAAGCGTCTGCAATCTGGTACCGTCGCTCAGGCTGGCCGCTTGCTGCGATAGAGAATGAGACATTCTCGCCCTTTATCGTCTTCAAATCTCGTCTTATTGTCCGAATTGTCATTTGGGTTTCGCTTCCCCGCAGCCCTAGCTGGGCCGCAGCGGAGGCGAGCAGCAGGGTCTTCTCTGACCCGTCATCGAGGACGGCGTAAGTGTCCAGGACTTTATTCTGGTAGCTTAGTGTCACACGCACTACTTTTAGGAGTACTCGGGCTCCACTGCTGCTGGCGGGATCGATGTACATGACGCTCGCTTTGCGGCTGGATGGTGCAGGTGAAGGGCGCCGTCTGTTACTGTCGTGAAGTATGTCCAGATGGGCTCCATCGCACTTGGTGCACCTTTTCTTTAAGCGGCATTCGGCTGCCATGTGTGAGCGCGCACAGCGAAAACAGCGCTTGTTGGACTTTATCCATTGACCTGCTTCCTCCGCATTCAGCTTGGGGAAGGAGTCACATTGCGCTAGCCAGTGTTCTTTCTCACAGTAGGGGCACACTATCTTCCACTTCTCCGTTCTGGAGGGGGTACTGTGGCTCCTGCTGCTCGGTACTGACTCCGATTGGTGCATCACAGTCACCGATCTTCTTCCATCATTTAGTCGTCTGGTTCCTTCTCTGGAGCCAGGGGTGCTCCGTCCGAATGTATCTAGCCGTAGGCTGCTGACTTCTCTCGCCAGGAAGTCCGCTAGATCGAGGAGGTTCGGTTCGGGGCCATTCGGGTCTCTGTGGTCCCTCTGCCGCCTAAAGCGCTCCTGACGAGCGGGCGGCAGCTTCTCCAGGATCCTTTCCACATTTGAGTTGGCGTAAAGTTCATACTTCCCCTTCTCTCTTTGCGCTCCCAACATCCCTACCAGGGACTGCACTCTGATGGACAGGTCGTCCAGTGCTCGATTGTCTATTGCTGGGGGTAAGCGGTCGATGTGTCGGATCTCCTGGATCACGTAATCCCATATGCGCCCATACCTCTGGTCCAATGCTACCAGCGCTGCTGTGTATGGGGTGGTGGAAGTCGCGTAGGCGAGCGCTATATTATGTGCGCGGGGCACCTTTAAGTGCTGCAGTAGGATGGCGTATTTGTGGCGTTCATCCAATACATCCACCAACATGGTCTCCAGACACATGCGGAGTTCTGTATACTGGGCCCGGTTCTCTTGGGTGAAGTCGGGTACCATAGGCGTGCCAATGTATGACGCTGACTGTGGATACATCGGCGAGCGTTGGGGGAGAGGCCTCCTAGGCGAGTCTCCTCCCGCTTCTTGGTATGGGCTGGTACCGGCAGTGTACCATGGCCCGCTTGTCCAGGTGCTGTTCCTCGGTGCGGGTCGTGCGTCGTGCTCACCCGTGTATAGAGTCGGGGGTCTGTAGCGCAGCTCCGCGGGAGTATAGCCTGGGCTGTACCGGACCTCCTGGTCCGGTAGAGTACTGTGCTGTCTTCGGGCGTGGTTCTCCTCCTCTTCCTCTTCGTCTTCAGTTAGGTCATCCAGTGCTTGTAGTCTCTGGTTTAGCCTCTCCACAGGATATGCTGCTCCTTCCCGGTTGCTAGGTCTCGCTTGGACCGGTGGGGGGAGGTGGTCTGTGGGGGGTATAGACCTCGTCTGTTGGTCAAGTTCAGGGTTGTTTACTCGGCTAGGGGATGCCGCCCTGGAGGTGTGTCTAGACGAGTTCCTGGAGCCTCTGGCGGAGGGAGAGGGTGTTGTCCGTCTGATCAGCTGTTCTATTAGTTGCGACTGCTGTCTGTCGCGCGCTGCGTCCCGTTGAGCACCGGCTCGTTCTCGGGCCACATTCTCTTCCATCTGAATGCGTCTTATTTCTAGACGTATCTGCTCGTGTTCGCTTCGCTGCTGGATCTGCAGTCGGTCGCGTTCAGCAGCGGCGTTCAGGCTGATGAGGAAGGCCTGCTGTAGGGTCCTCTCTGCCTCGCTGGGAGAAGGCGGTTGTATAGGGGAGCCTTCCCTCGGGGTACTCCTTGCGGAGCCTTGGAGCTCTATCTCCACGGTGCTCTCCCCGTCTTCTTCCGTGCCGAGTTCTCTCTTGGTAGCGTTGTATTCCTCCCGGGACTCATCGGGGACTACTTCTTCAGTACTGGCGGGGTGTGAAGTCATGTCTGGTTCCCACTGGTCCCCACCGTGAACTTGGTCAGTTACATTAGAGCCCGTAGGGGCCTCTATGGTCGGGGTAGTCTGGGCGTTGGGGTTAGACATACTTTTACTTTCTAGTTTTACCGCGTTTACTGTTAGTAGAAGACTAGGTTGTTGACTGACAGCGTAAGCCTCTAAGTACTGAGGGAGCCGTCGTTCGCGCTGCGGGCGTTGGTTAGGAGGATCGTTTCGTGGAGTGTTCATCATAGGCCATTTCAATATTAATAACACTGTGGCGATAAGAAAGTAGCGAGCCAGAGACGTGGTTCGAGTTGAGGTACTTTACTTCTCACTCACATAGCATTTACAAATGACAACAAAGTTAACCCGGAACCGGAAGTGGTATTTAACCTGTCCCCTAAACAGTACAACCCCACACTCTTAAAGGCACAAGCCCACCTTGGTGAATGTCTCTTAATATAGGTCACCACACAGGCCCCCCCAGAATTCACCAATACAAAACTGCAACTAATTAATAGCCAGTGAACAGTCCATCAGTGAACAGATCACAGCATGAAATAGTCAACGTGGAGGGGGACGGATCAAGCGGCCGAACTGACTGCGCTTAACCAGAGGGGGATTAAGGGAGATAAGTGGAACCAGCGGCCGGGCCACGGAAGGGGCCAAGGCCGGAACAGAGGATAGGGCAGGGGTCTGAGCCGAAACCGGGGGGCGCCCCCGCCGCGGGGGTAGGGCCAACTTAACTGGTTCGTCCTTGTCCAAGTGAGCAGGCTTAAGACGGTCTATAGTGACCCGCTCTGGCCTGCCTCCCATGTCCACAACAAAGTTTTTAGTGCCTGCCTCCAGGACACGGAAAGGCCCGTCATAAGGGGGCTGCAGCGGGGTCCGATGGCTGTCGTGGCGGATGAAAACATATTTGGCCAACGGCAGGTCCCTGGGGACGTAGGACTGGGGAAGGCAGTGGCGGGATGTTGGAATGGGAATAAGGGCATCGGCAACACCCCGGGACGCTGTTCGATGGGAGGCGACGGAAATCGTTGCATGGACGCCAACCTCCGCCAGCCTTTGTAACCATGTGTAATGGAGAAGCCCACGGGCTGTTCGAGCGGCGCACAATGCCAAGTCGCTCCATGGTGGAAAACTCCCCCCTGGCGATTGCCAGCTTGGCTGAGTCGAGGCGCCGGGCCCGGGCATAGACTGGGGGGCCCTCTGTGGTAATATGGTGTTCCACACCGTGTTTGGCCACTGCCGATGAGAACGTGGGTGTGGTGAGGTCAGGGAAACCGGCGAGCAGGCGTTCATACGGGTCCCCGGTGGCAAGTGTGTTCAACAGGCAGAGAGCTCCGCCCCCCCCAACCGCCCCAAGTGTGCAGGGGTAAGAGGAAAAAGAGAGGGCATCGATCAAGCGACAGTTTTTAACATCTACCAGTAAGCTGAAAGCACAGAGGAAGTCTGCTCCCAGGAGCGGCGTGGACACCGCAGCCATCACAAAACCCCAGCCGAAACGGCGCCCCCCAAAACACACCTCCACATACCTGGTGCCGTAGGTACGTATGGGCGTACCGTTCGCTGCGTCCATCTGGGGCCCGTGTCTGCCGTCCATGGTGTCCACGCCCTGTGCCGGCAGGATGCTGCGTTGCGCGCCCGAGTCCACCAGCAGCCGCCGGCCAGACAAGGAGTCGGTGATAAACAATAGCTTGCAGTCATGGCCGGCACCCACAGCCACTAATGAGCGCCGGCCCTGGCGTTTCCCTGCCCCTTGAAACTGCATGGCTTGCGACACTGCTTGGCCCTGTCCCCAAACCTGGCATGGTAATAGCAGAGCCCATCATCGGGTTGGCGTTGGGCTGTCACCGCAGCAGCGGTGTCTGTATAGGCCTCCAGTGGTGGGGCAGAGGTGCCCTGGTGGGGCAGCAGCGCATGGACAAACTGCTGCTGCCTGTTGGCCAGGAAAACCCTGTCCGCTTCTGCAGCCAGGCCGCGATAGTCCTTGGTGGAGGAGAGGAGGGAACTCGCCAGTGCTGTGCGCACAGGCACTGGAAGCTGTCGCAAGAAAATGTGTGTAAATAGAAAAGAGGGATCAGCTGATCCCAGTACAGCCAGCATTTTTTCCATCAACTCCGACGGTTTGCCATCGCCGAGGCCGTTGAGGGACAGCAGGCGGTCCGCTTTCTCCAGTTCTGACAGTTCATATAGCTTCAGAAGGAATGTCTTTAGCGCATTGTACTTGTCAGCTGCCGGCGGATCCTCCAACAGCATCATCGCCCGTGCCGTCGTTGAAGCATCCAACGCCGCCACAACATGGAAGTACTTAGTTATATCCTGTGTTATTCCTCTCAGCTGGAATTGGGCTTCGATGTGTTGAAACCACGGCCGGGGATTATGCTGCCAAAAGTCGGGCAACTTGACGGTCGCAGCGTAAATGTTCGCTTGTAGCATGTTAGCGTCGTTAGCATTCGGCGCGGGAGCTTGCGGTTGCGCGACGCCGTTGTCTTGAGACATAATGCTAAATGCTGTTAACGTTACAAATGTTCTTCACAGGGTCACCAATGTGGCGATAAGAAAGTAGCGAGCCAGAGACGTGGTTCGAGTTGAGGTACTTTACTTCTCACTCACATAGCATTTACAAATGACAACAAAGTTAACCCGGAACCGGAAGTGGTATTTAACCTGTCCCCTAAACAGTACAACCCCACACTCTTAAAGGCACAAGCCCACCTTGGTGAATGTCTCTTAATATAGGTCACCACAACACTATATTAATATTACACTGATTACCCTCCGGCTCGAAGGACCAATTGTAACTGAGGGGTACAATTCCCTGACTGTATTACTAGATATGATACTTACTACCACTACCTTTGTACTTAATATTCGGCCACCCAGTACTCGGCATAAATATATTATGATGAACACTGTCACGTAGATGAAACGGATCCAACACAAATGTACGAATTAGAAATAGGTCTTTATTTCTACACAGCGATGGTGTGTAGAGCAAGCACTTAATCAAATCAATCACATTTATGAATGGGAATTAGTATGCACTTTTATGGCAAGAGTATTCGTCGGTATATCAATAGAGAATGTCCAATCTCTGAAGGCGCAGGTGGTACATATACGACCTGGAATAGTTAAGGAATAACAGCAATGATACTTTAATGATTATAGACTGGATACACTAGGGGGGGTTAATCCGGTCGCTTGTAAGCCGACAGGAGTAGGAAGGGGGGGGGGGGTAGAGTCCGGCTGCCTCATCCGGCCAAGGGTATCCCAGGTGAATCCACTGTAGTGCCGTTCAATGCGCCGGCGATCCTTGGACCACAGATGAAAGCAGATGGACTCTTTGTGGGCCGGCGTCCTCCGGTCCACGGAGGAGAGACGTGAAGCGACCTCGTCTTGCAGAGCGTCTCCTCACCTTGCGTCCTCTCCAGGGGGGGGGTTCCAACACACGGCAGTGTCGGGGGTCTTTATCCATGGAATAATCAACGTATACAAAGCATAATCCGTGCCGGGGAAGGCGGGCTGTCGTCGGTAGAATAATCCGGTATACAGGTCCACTCGCTCGTCGGCTCTGGGGCTCCTCGGGTGCAGCTTCACGTGGGGTCAACCACCCTGGATAAGCAGCCAGTTCTCTGCCCGAAACGATGGGGTACTGACTACGGTAGTATTCTCACCGCACGAAGCACTATATATTAACAGACTATTATTAGCTTAATAGACTACGTCCAACTCGACGATATAGTGCCAAATATGACTATTCAAATATTAATATACACGATGTCTCAATACCGATGGTAAGCCGAACTTGGCCTTACTCCCACACGTGGCGTCGCGGGGAGGCTTTACGTCTGTGACTCTATTGGAGGGTAAGAAACTGGACTGAAAAGGAAGTCCTACTTTAGTAGCGCAGTATATATACGCACTATGAACAAATAGTCCCATTAGTGGTGCGGTAGCCAGATTCCTACGCGGAACTAGGACTTGTTCGTACATGTTGAGCGGTACGTTTGAACTGGGTCTGAGGGGTATGGCAGCCTGGCACCAAGGTCTCGACCAATAGTAGAATGGAGACTATTATGGGATGTTCAGTAGGCTAGAATGGATATTCAATGCATATTGTACAAGGAATATACAAGGGATATCAGGGAATATTAGAGAATATACACAAATACAATTAAATATATATATATAAATAAATATATATATTCGGTTTAATCTGGCCCTTCACAACAGGAGGTGTACTGTTAATTAATGCTTGTATATCTAATTTTATGTTATGTTTATGTTTATGTGTATGTTTAAAAAATAATAATAAAATAAAATATAAAAAAATTATTGGATTTTGATATGAGAATTTATTTTTCTTTGCATATTATAATTGTTAAATACATACACAATATGAACGGGGAAGTGTTAAAAATGAGTTGAAAAGGCATTTTCGGGTTTCATTTAAATTTGACCATGACCTTGACTAACCACACTTTACATCCTTCCATATTTCTTGAAATGTCATTGTATGTACATTAACTCATTCAACGCCAGACCCGATGATAGTCGGGTTAACTCGCCGACCATTCAGCGCCAATCACGGAGTATAGTCGGGTTTTAATCGTTATTTCTTTTATTAGCGATATCCATTCATTTTCATCCATCCAGCCTGATGTTATCGTTGGGAATGGGTCTGAGCTCGCAAAAGGGCAAATACCGCCGCCTACGCCTTCCAGCTGGTATTGCACCCCATTGGGAATGGTGTAGTTTCTTTTCTGGGACGATCCGAGCCATGTGGGCGGGGTTTAAATACTCAGGCGAGGTACTAGGCCTCAACAACGATGCATTGGAACAGTAACCCCGCCCGCCCGTCAGTGTGTAACGGTCGGTAATGTGGTACGGACCTCCACAAGCAGTATTTGGAATGGCGATCAGATAATTGGATTATTTCTTTTGCATTACATCAGATACAAGGTACGAACACTATATATAAAGTTGATGGTTGATCTGATATTTATTTCTACCCCGATCGACGCTGTCTCTGTGTGTGTATGTGTGGCTGTGTGCCGTTGGTGGCAGGAGGGGGGGGGGGGGGCCTGTGGTCCAGGGCTCTTTTCATTCTTGCACGAGGAAGGATAATAATGATGATCTAGCGTTGATTTCAGGAAGATTCGATAATCAGGCGAAAAATGACAACGTGTTTAGTGTATTCCACTAAAACGCCATTATCACGTCTTTTCCTGGAAATACACAGAAGCACCCAAACTATAGTCATATTCAAAACGGTATAAAACGGAAATGTACAGATGAAAAAACAATCCATTTTGTACATGTGGACTGGAAGCAACTCACTGATAATCGACGGGTGTATTAGACCCATAGCTATAATTTAAGATATATTGTAAGCACTCACAAATCTCGGAGTCCCCCCATTGATTAAATCGGTGGCGTACTAGCGTATACTTAATGACATCACACTTTTGAGTCTTACTTACATGTTCACAAATATTGATTGAACTTTCCATGGAAAAAACACATTTTAATTCTTAATTTTGTGTTCCACTTGAATTAATGATCAATTAATTGTATACAGTAATAATGGTCCTAATGACTTGTCAGGTTGGAGTAACGGGTCGGACGTGTTTATATGTTTGAATTCGTATGAACCTGACTGAGCAAAGAAAGTGTGGTTTCTCCCAGACTTTGCTTTATGCTTGAGATCATCACTCGTATTTTTCATATGTAGCAATTAGCCAACTATCTTCTTAGTCTCCTAGTTCATGCTTTATGGCTGCAGTTACAATGTTGAGCACAAATGGAAAATTTAGCAAGTATTCTGGTTATGACAGTGGCATTTCAAATGCTTTAAAATTATTTGTACTGAAAACCATAGCGTTATGTTTGTTTTAATTTAAATGGACTATTTCACTTCTTGCACTTGATTGCAAAAATAGGTGCACCTCTGCATCTTGTTTGGTGATATGTCCATGCTGGTGAATTCTGATTCTAGAAGCTAATCTTGCAATTAATAGAGGTAAATTGGCAAAGATTGTGAAAATAGCTAAAAACACTTGTCTTACATGGTCCAGAAAAGCAAAAGGCTCCGCAAATATGGGGTGATCCTTCACAATTATTTGTGGTGGTATGGTACTCAATGGGCGATTCACCTGATTTAAAAAATTTATTTGAACCAATCTGCAAACGTTTGGTGTAGTTGTAATCGACATATCATTACCAAACAACTTCTGTATTGGAAGCATAGTCCTCTAAGCAAGTTCCCTTTGGGGGCTTGCACTCTAATGAATAATTTTATGTTATTGCTATTCTACTTGAAGCCTACAGTGGTTTGTTGAAAGTGAGGAATGCAGGGGGGCGCGAGGGTGGCGCACTGCATACAGCATTACAATGCAACACGGCCGACCCGGGTTTGATTCCCGGACCCGGCGTTCTTTACCGAATGTCTTTCCCCGATCTATCTCTTTTTCCTCCTCTCTCTATCGGACTGCCCAATAGCAAAAAGCAATACAAACGTACGGGGAAAAAAAATAACTTGTCCACCACGACAAGTAACATAAACAAAAAAAGTGAGGAATGCAATCAAACTAAGACAGGAAAATAGCCAAGAAATTGTGCATTCAAACACATTGGCATTTCCAGAGTATCTACCTTCCATATTGTGACGTAGAATACTCTGGTTCCTTTGTGCACCAGCATTCATTTCTGCTAGCCTCGAAGGTACCGCTGTGCTCAACATGTGACCTTTTGACCGGGGTTGACGTGAGGAATGGGGGTTCAGGTTGCGTGCCAACATTATCCACGGAGCAACTCATGGACATGGAGCACCCCAAGAGCTCTTAACCCTTTCACTACCACACTTACAGAGGGTTAACCTTCTATAGTGTGATCGTGAAAGGGTTCACCCTTTGTCGTGTGGCAGTGAAAGGCTTAACCTTC
>NC_140171.1:19952610-19970110 GCF_963971535.1 Notolepis coatsorum
GTATCGGATCTCTATGCACACATGAACGCCTTTAAGATGAAACTTGCCCTTTTCAAACATTGCCCTTTTATCTGACCACCCGGACTTGTCCACACACTTTTCTGCATGTGAAGAAATGCGCACAGAGATGCGCACAGCTGACCCCAAATATAAGGACACATTCGGAAAGTACAGGAGCGACATTGAAACACTGCAAATGCAATTCAATGATCGGTTTGAAGATTTCAACGGCATGCAGTCACAGATAGCGCTGTTTGCCGGCCCCCTCACCGCTACGGTGTCAGAGCAGCCCCCACCGTTGCAGCTTGAACTGTGCGAGCTACAGGTCAGATCCTTTTTTTCAAGCAAAGAGAAATGAGAGGGGAATTTCGTTTTGGAAACTGCTACCTGAGCCCCACTTCCCACTCCTCAGGGGACTTTGCCCTCTCTCATGGGCCAGTATGTTTGGGAGCACATACATATGTCGAGAGCAATTTCTCAAACATGAAGCACATCAAGTCAAAGGAGAGAAACAGGCTGTCAGATGAAACATTATTTCATCTGATGCAGATCGCATGCACAAACATTGACGTTGACATTCCTGCTATTGTGCGCCAACAAGAGAGACCACAAGTGTCTCATTAAAGATGGGGGGGAGGAGATGATGAAGAGGTGTAGAGGGGGGGGGGGGAGGAGATGATGAAGAGGTGTAGAGAGGTGGGGGGGAGAGATGATGAAGAGGTGTAGAGAGGGGGGGGATGATGGAGAGGTGTAGAGAGGGGGGGGGATGATGGAGAGGTGTAGAGAGGGGACCATTATTATTATTATTATTATTATTATTATTATTATTATTATTATTGATTATTATTATTATTATTATTATTATTATTATTATTATTATTATTATTATTATTATTATTATTATTATTATTATTATTATTATTATTATTATTATTATTATTATTATTATTATTATTATTATTATTATTATTATTATTATTATTATTATTATTATTATTATTATGTATTATTATTATTATTATTATTATTATTATTATTATTATTATAACCATTATTGACCCACTGTGTGCCGAGGGTGAATGTCATGCCAATTTGATGAAGGGTCAATGGGAAGGCATGTAGTATTGCACTTGTACTTTACTTGCACTTTACTTGTTTACTTTTGTAGTGTTCAGATAACACTAATAACACAAACACAAAGCAGCATTCCTGCTGCATTTCACTACAACAGTAAATCAAAAGTGCAATAAATAAATGATTTTGTTAAATGTATAAACTTTTATCCTGCTACTAAACAAAACATTCCTGAGTGCTTCATATCCATAACATGCATTTCAGTGTTATACTGTTTTGTTTAGTAGCAGGATACAAGTTTATACATTTAACAAAATCATTTATTATTGCACTTTTGATTTACTGTTGTAGTGAAATGCAGCAGGAATGCTGCTTTGTGTTTGTTGAGCAGTGGGCTTTAAGTTCATACATTTATTTTATTAGAAGCCTTAATTATAATTGATTCAGCTGTTTATAAATTCATAAAGTTAAAATTGCATTACTAAATGCATTTGAAATGGAATAAAAATAAAGTTACAACAAATTATAATTGTTTATATACCTTATTTATCACATCTGTGACTATTATGGGCTATTTGAGGTGATGGGGTACTACTGGCGGGACTGCCGATAAACAATGCGGCCCACCAGATTGATTGTGGAAATTGTGTGGCCCTCACCATATACAAAGTTGCCCACCCCCTGCTCTAACGTATCCTAGAAAACACAAAGACCGGAACAGTGTTTTGTATTTTCTCTCTCTTATATGAAATCATACTATCTCACTTTTATAGTAGGTTCAAAAGGGTCTGTAGGATTACTGCACTTTATCAGCTTAGACTGTAACCAAATATTGTTTTTACAAAGATCGCCAGCTGTTGCGTTCACACATCTGCCAATATATATAACCAGACTGTATTTCCTATATTCTGGCCTTACGTCTTCAATAATAGAGCAATATGTAGACCTACACATCAGTGGTCTAAAAAAATTATAAAAAGGTAAACCTCTAATGATCATTTACCCCCTTAGGAGTCTAACCTAAAGAGCTCCTCCTCCTGAGAATTTCCCCCCTTTTTTTTTGTTACATAATATAAAATTACAGATTCATACCTTCAAAATAAGCCATCAATTGTCAAATTTGAGACGATAGTTTTCAATCAATGTCCTATCAAACATTCTGGTAAAATCCTAACAACTTTTCAGTATAGGACTTGAACTAGATCCAAGTTCATTCAGCTATCTGATGAGAGAACTACACTCCCAGAATTCAATGTGATCATTGTCACTAGAACCATTTCACACCTGGAGCAAAGGCCCAGTCATTCCTTTGTTATTCCAGTGAATGGACCCAGCAGGAGGCCTAGCCTAGCGACAAGCGGCCACTACATAGTTGGGTATTGAAAAAATGCTCATATCCAAAAGTAGTAGAGAGAGAGAGAGAGATGTAAATGTGTGTGTGTGTGTGTGTGTGTGTGTGTGTGTGTGTGTTTCTGTGTGTGTGTGTGTGTGTGTGTCTGTGTCTGTATTTACAGTACTGTACCATATCAAAAAAAAATAAGCAAACTAGACTAGATGTAAATGTAATGTGTAAATGTGTAAATGTAAATGTGTGTGTGTGTCTGTCTGTCTGTGTATGTGTGTGTGTATGTGTGTGTGTGTGTCTGTGAAACATGTCTTGTACTCATTTACCTCACTAAATACAGCAATGTGTAACTGTAGATTTCAAGAGAGAGAGAGAGAGAGAGAGAGAGAGAGCGACATTTATAATAATTATATTATTAATTAGTTTTTTTTACACACACACACTAATAACATGATCATAACCAGAGAAAACAAGACCAAAGACAACTGGAATAGAATATCACACAATTCTATTAAAAACACAGAGAATAATAATCAACAAGAAACATCAACTGTATCAATTGTATTGTACAATGAACAACCCTATATATCACTTTTGGATTACAATAGTAATACAAGAGGGCGGTTAGGTGGCCGAGCGGAGATTGCGTTCGTCACCAGCCCCGGAGCTGTGAGCTCGATTCGCCAGTTCGAATCCAGCTCACAGCTCCGGGGTTGTCACCAGCTTGGCTGGCCGTCTGCACTGATACAATTGGCTGTATCAGAGGGTGGGAGAAGCTGGCGGGGTGGGTCCGGGTCGTTGTAAACAGCGACTCCTACAGTTCGGTCGGGGCGCCTGCTAAGCGCGGATTGGACGTGAGGGGGATAGTGTGGTCCTCCCACACGCTACGCCCTCTCAATGAGAATCCGCGCTGCCAGGTGAAAAGAAGCGGTGATTGGCTGGACGTGTGTCGGAGGAAGCACGTGGTAGCCTCCACTCTCCCAGATGATCTGACTGTGGGGGGTAAGTGCGCAGCGATCAGGAAGGGACTGGGAATTGGCATACGACTAACATTGGGATGGGAGAAAATCGGAGGAAAATGGAGGGGAAAAAAAACCAAAAAAAAAAAAAAAAACAATAGTAATACAAGGTGCCTCATATGATATTTGGCAGAGAGCGCGACCACAATGAATTTAGGCAAAATCTAAAAAAAAATTAAATTATGCACATGTATAAAAAAAAATAGGTGTCTCCTCATGGTTGTATCTGCCTGTTCTGTATCACACTAAGTGATATGTGAAAAAGCAGTTCCTGTCTGGAATGAGACAGAGGGCCACACCACATTCACCGCACTTCCAGGGGGTCTTCATCTTACAATGTACGCAAAACAGGCGGCCAGCCGTGGCCTTCTGGGATTTATCTGCCTGTTGCGTGATCGCAACAGGTGAATGGTTCCTTGGTAGGCGGTCCACTGGTGCTGTGGGTAGATTGTCCACTGCCGTGGGTAGGTTGTCCACTGGTGCTGTGGGTAGATTGTCCACTGCCGTGGGTAGGTTGTCCACTGGCACCTGTACAACTGTGATGCCACACAGCTCAGCTACCAGCTCCTGCTGGAAGACCAGGTGGGTCATCGGCTGCACCTGCTGCTCTCTGCAGAGCTCCATGTGAAGAAGGTAGGAGTTAGTGGCGGCAATGTCCAGATAATGATAGAGCAAAGTCCTGTACCATCGCATGGTCTTGTGGTGTGCAGAGTAGTACTGGATGAGTTGGTCAGACAAATCAACGCCTCCCATGTACTTGTTGTACTCCAGGACAGGTGTTGGGCATGCAATGTTCTCAATGGACCAGGTCTCACTGCGCTTGTTTTTTATTCTCCTCAGCACAGTTTTTCCAGCGAATGACTTGTGGATTGTGGAGCAAACAGAGACTTCACGTGTGTCCATCCACTTCACAAAGACCAGTGGGCCATCACGTAGCCACCTGATGGTGCCCCTAGCATCCTTCTTTTTGAGAGCATTCACCTCTGTGCGGGGGCATTCTTTTCTGTTGTCTCTGTACGTTCCACATGCTCCGACACCCAGGCTATGCAGATCCCTGAAAAGCTTGACATTCCTCCTGGACTCCATTTATATAGCGTTTTTTTTTTAATCCAAAGCACTTTACAGCTTATGCCTCAATCACATTCACACATTCACTCACACATTCACACACCAGTGGCGGAGGTGACCATGCAAAATGCCAACCTGCTCATATAGTTCTTCAATGCTCAAATTCAACGTAATGTTTAATTTAGACACACTTGGTAGTAAACTCTGTACAAATCTGAATCCAGGGGAAACAATTTAAATGATGAATGATCAAATGATTCATTTGACACACAACACTGAATTTCATGGATACCCATAAACAGAAAATAATCATAATTGAGAGCTGAAAATGTAATTCCCATTGGGTGTGGGGGAGTTGAGACGGGCGTTATGGAACATGGACATCAGATAGGGAGGCATTATGGAACATGGACGTCAGATAGGGGGCGTTATTGAACTTGGACGTCAGATAGGGGGTTGATAAAAAAAAAACACTGAACTCTGATGTTCAATAGCGCCTCTAAAGGCTATTGGGTGAATACATGCATGATAATCTATGATGGAGACTCTCTCTCCTTCACAATTTACAGTGTTAACGTGAACAAAATACTAATATACACAACTACTGTACTTATTGTTGTTATTTTAATCTGGAAAGAGGATGGTGTGATAATGCAACGAAAAAAATAAGTCTCATTCATAGTCCTTTTGGAAAAGATGTAGCCAAAAGAAAAGGGGGGGGGGCGGCTGTGAGAGCCAAGGAAACAATAAAAGAAGGAAGGGTGCCAGTTCTATTGAAGCCTGTATTACAATAATAAGCTATCTGAGGAAATAATACATCAACCAACAAGTTAACAATGCAACACGTTGACAATGATCCTGACATCCGAGGTTATAACCTGTTTAAAGGACGGGTCCTAAACGAGGAGATAGCTGATGCCATTCAAGTCAATGTTGGCCGAACTGAAAGTTTCCACACTTGGCACCAATGTGCGTTCCTTCACGTGCTACACAGTGATGTGTGGACCCTTCCTTCTTTTATAGTTTCCTTCCCTGGAAGGAAAGGAACGTTACTTTCCCATCTCTGACAAAATCACACAGGACTAAAACAGGACTGGGTAAAACAGAGTCCATTCTCTTGGGATCAAATAACAAACTCAGCAAGGCCGATGGCTTCTCAGTTACAATGGGTGACAATATTGTCACAAGGAAAGATGAAATTACATACCTGGGTTCCATCCTAGAGGCAAATCTTTCCTGTGACAAAATGGCAACCAATGAAATCAAAAAAGTCACCCAACAAACAAGATTCTTGTACCGGATCTCCTCTCTGGTAAACAAGAATACCCTGAAGACTCTGGCAGGAGCACTCATTCAAGGGTACTACGACTATGCCTGCACCTCATGGTACCAAAGCACCTCAAACTTTCAAAAGCATTAAAAACAAGATTACAAACATCACAAAACAAACTGGTCAGACTACTGCTTGACCTTACTCCTAGAACCCACCTCACCCCTGCCCATTTTGACAACCTAGGATGGCTTAGAGTAGACGACAGAGTACAGCAACTTGCAATGGGCCTGGTCTACAAGATACACACACCACTAAGGTACCCATGTACATGTCGAAAGACTTCCCAAAGGTCAGTGAAAACCACGACCACAACACCAGAGGGAGTTCCACAAATCATGGTCTGCATCCCCTTAACAATTGTGTGCATTAAGCCTTACTGTATTGTACCTGTTCAGGTTATGACCGATATAATAAACACTTTTGACGACCTGCTTTAACTCCAGAGGTTGTTGTGTTTATTTGGCTTCTCGTAGACACACACACACAGCGTTGTTTCGGTAGCATACATGGAATTAACTACTTCCAGCGCATGAGCGCCTAATATGGTCTGGTCTTAGAGACACACACACAATTGTACTTCCAGTACATTCATTCACATGACATCTCCCCTTCTTTGAGTCAGAGACAGTGTATACTGTTGAATACAAAATAAGTGCAGTGTCCTCTCAAACGAGCAAATAATCTGAGCTCTTAGCAGTGCAAGGTAATACTGTAACCACAATATCAATCAGTTCCTTTTTTTAAATAGAAAAGTGCCATTAATCAAAGTACTATAATAATAAATAGAAAAGTGCCATTAATCAAAGTGCTATAATAACAATACTTCCCCCCCCCCCCCCCCCCCTTTTATTTTTATTTTTTTAACAAAGAAAGTCACAATAGAACATAAACCAACATTGTGTGTTTTTTTTTTTTTTTTTTTTACTGAGGGTAGACAACCCAGTCACCTCTATAGCTGCCGGGGGTTATTCTACATGTTTAACACACAAAGTCTTTAAACCTTTCAGGTGGACGGATGACTCTGCCCCTGGAAGTCACCCGAGCTGGTTCTGGAAGACGATTCGCAGGCCCCGCCGGCTCCGGGACAGTCTCACGAACAGGGGAAACAGGCTCCCTAGCAGGTGACACGGCCCCTCCAAGAGCCGAAACCTTGACGATGATCTCGTCGTCTACGTCGTCGATCACCATGGCTTTCCTCCGCTCCAGATAGGACGGGGTGCAGAGCGGCGTGACGTCACTCTGAGGTTTTAGCTGGGGTGGTGATGGTTGCTCGTTCACCTGCATGTCCTCTGCCTCTCCAGGAAGGAATGTAGGTCGTAGGTGGCGCCTGTTCCTCCGCAAGGTCCCGTGGTCTGTCTGGATCAGATAGGACCTCGGAGCCAAGTGTGGCTGCTGAACCATTGCTGCTGTCGTCCAGCCGGACTCACCGTCGAGTTTCACTGCCACGATCTGCCCTGGCCTGAGAGGTGGAAGTGCCCTGGCACCGTAGCGTCGGTTGTAAGCATGCCTGTAGCTCCTTATCGCCCTGGCGTCAGCTTCACGCACCTTAGCGAAGTCGGGCCACACAGGCAACAGCACTTTATCGATGTAGGCACCGTCGTCTTGATCTGACGGCCCATCATCAGCTGCGCAGGACTGGCACCCGTGGCTTGTATTGGTGTAGCTCTGTAGCTCATGAGAGCCAGAAACGGGTCATCCTGCCGTAGGATCCTCTTCGCCGTCTGCACTGTTCTCTCAGCCCCACCGTTGGCCTGAGGATAGTGAGGACTAGAGGTGATGAGTTTAAAGTCATATGTCACAGTGAAACTCTCAAACATTTTGCTCGTGAACTGTTTAGCATTATCAGTGTGAAGCTCATCTGGACAACCCCACCTGGCGAAGATATTTTTCAGACGAGCAATTGTGGTCTCACTCTTCATGTCTGGTAGATGAGCTATTTCCATGTAGCGAGAATAATAGTCAACAACTACCAAGTAGTTTTCTTTCTTGTACTCACAGATGTCCGCCCCGATCGCCTGCCAGGGCCTCTGTGGTAGTGGCGTTGTAATCAGAGGCTCCTTCCTCTGTGTAGGTCTGACCTGCATGCACTCAGGACATTTTGTCACCAGTTCCTGGACCTCTCTCTCCAGCCCGGGCCACCACACACTCATGTGTGCCCGTTCTCTGCACTTGGTGATGCCCTGGTGCCCGTCATGCAACCGGTTGAGTATCTCTTTCCTCATACTGTGAGGAATCACGATGCGGTCTCTGTACAGCACAAGACCCTTTGATAATGACAGGCTGTTACAGCAGTGGTGATATGCTTTGCCTTGTGCTGGTACACTGCTCACGTGCTTCGGCCATCCCTCTGTGATCAGTCTGCTCACCAATTCTGCAATCTGTTAATAAAGTTTTCAATCAATCAATCAATCAGACTTAAATTATGGGTGTATTGACCACTGCATTCCACGTTACATGGAGTTTGCGAGGGGGAGTACAATTAATATGAAATGAAGCCGTAGCTACCATTGATGATTGATTGATTGATTGATTGAAAATGTTATTAACAGATTGCAGAATGGGTACAATGCAGTACGGCTCAATACACACAATTGTTAAGGGGATGCAGACCAGAGAAAGACTTTCGCCTTGTTTACATCAGGGTCCGGTCCCCCATTTATTTAAAGACTTTATATATATCTATGGTAGCTACTACAAACATTTACGTCAAGGCTCTAATCAACAACAACTCAAAATACCGGAAGTGTTGCCTTGGTGATTCTTGAACGCGTGATTAATTACCAAACCAAGCCGCATTTCTCGAAGATGCTCTCTGATTGGCCGACGCCAGATTCTACACTGGTTAAGCTTAGGCACTCTTCGAAGTTGGTTAAGGTTAGAGTTTGTCTTAGAGCATGGCGATAGAACGCCAGGTAGTTTGCAGGCTGTTTGACGTGGAAATGGGCAAGTCAGTGGCCAATCAGAGAGCGTCAGTCAGTGCCAATCAGAGAGCGTCTCCGAGAAATGCGGCTTGGTTTGGTAATCACGCATCTTGAACTCTGATGTCCAACAGCGCCTCTAAAGGCTATTGAGTGAATAGCTCCACCTATGATGGAGACTCACTCCTCTCTCCACAATTTTATAAATAAAGACTGATATATACAACTACTTATTGTCATTATTTTGAATATGATGGTGTGATAATGCAAAACATTTTATTTATATTTTTAAAGTCTCATAGTCCTTTTGTAGAAGTATGTCTCCAACAGAAAATGGCAATAGGGTCCAGCTGCAGTGCCGGAGAATCCTCTCACTGGGCAAGCCTGTGGCAGCCACGAACCTAGTACGAATCTACTTTCTATAGAAGCAGCTCGGAGGTGCGCTGTACACAATCCCCACTGAAATACAAAACTAAATAAACAACAACTGTAAACAATCATCTGCCTAGAGGTCACTGTTCGGCGACATTACGGATTCTACTGTACCTTTAAATGAGAAAATAACATTGAAGGTTGTTACCTCCCCCACGTAAAGCAATCAACACCAAGTAGGCCTACTCACATCTGTACTCAGAAATGCAAGTACTGTGAGTACTCAAAGTATTCATATTTGTACTTTTGTTATCATTATCATGGGGGGTTATTATCATCATGGGGGGTTATCATCATGGGGGGGTTATCATTATCATGTGGGGTGTTATCATCATCATGGTGGGGTTATCCTCATCATGGGGGGATTATCATGGGGGGTTATCATCATGGGGGGGTTATTATGGGGGGGTTATCATTATCACGGGGGGTTATCATTATCATGGGGGGTTATCATTATCATGGGGGGTTATTATTATCATGGGGGGGTTGTCATCATCACGGGGGGGTTATCATTATCACGGGGGGTTATCATTATCACGGGGGGTTATCATTATCATGGGGGGTTATCATTATCATGGGGGGTTATCATTATCACGGGGGGTTATCATTATCATGGGGGGGTTGTCATCATCATGGGGGGGTTGTCATCATCATGGGGGGTTACACCGGGGGGCGTACAGCCACTACTTCCACCTGACCACCAGGGGGCGTACAGCCTCTACTTCCACCTGACCACCAGGGGGCGTACAGCCTCTACTTCCACCACTGACCACCAGGGGGCGTACAGCCTCTACTTCCACCTGACCACCAGGGGGCGTACAGCCACTACTTCCACCACTGACCACCGGGGGGCGTACAGCCTCTACTTCCACCTGACCACCACTGACCACCAGGGGGCGTACAGCCTCTACTTCCACCTGACCACCACTGACCACCAGGGGGCGTACAGCCTCTACTTCCACCTGACCACCAGGGGGCGTACAGCCTCTACTTCCACCTGACCACCAGGGGGCGTACAGCCTCTACTTCCACCTGACCACCAGGGGGCGTACAGCCTCTACTTCCACCACTGACCACCAGGGGGCGTACAGCCTCTACTTCCACCTGACCACCAGGGGGCGTACAGCCTCTACTTCCACCACTGACCACCAGGGGGCGTACAGCCTCTACTTCCACCTGACCACCAGGGGGCGTACAGCCTCTACTTCCACCTGACCACCAGGGGGCGTACAGCCACTACTTCCACCACTGACCACTGGGGGGCGTACAGCCTCTACTTCCACCTGACCACCAGGGGGCGTACAGCCACTACTTCCACCACTGACCACTGGGGGGCGTACAGCCTCTACTGTTACCTGACCACCAGGGGGCGTACAGCCTCTACTTCCACCACTGACCACCAGGGGGCGTACAGCCTCTACTTCCACCACTGACCACCAGGGGGCGTACAGCCACTACTTCCACCTGACCACCAGGGGGCGTACAGCCACTACTTCCACCTGACCACCGGGGGGCGTACAGCCTCTACTTCCACCTGACCACCGGGGGGCGTACAGCCTCTACTTCCACCTGACCACTAGGGGGCGTACAGCCTCTACTTCCACCACTGACCACCGGGGGGCGTCTCTACTTCCACCTGACCACCAGGGGGCGTACAGCCTCTACTTCCACCTGACCACCAGGGGGCGTACAGCCTCTACTTCCACCTGACCACCAGGGGGCGTACAGCCTCTACTTCCACCACTGACCACCGGGGGGCGTACAGCCTCTACTTCCACCTGACCACCAGGGGGCGTACAGCCTCTACTTCCACCTGACCACCAGGGGGCGTACAGCCTCTACTTCCACCACTGACCACCAGGGGGCGTACAGCCTCTACTTCCACCACTGACCACCGGGGGGCGTACAGCCTCTACTTCCACCTGACCACCAGGGGGCGTTCAGCCACTACTTCCACCTGACCACCAGGGGGCGTACAGCCTCTACTTCCACCTGACCACCAGGGGGCGTACAGCCTCTACTTCCACCTGACCACCAGGGGGCGTACAGCCTCTACTTCCACCACTGACCACCAGGGGGCGTACAGCCTCTACTTCCACCTGACCACCAGGGGGCGTTCAGCCACTACTTCCACCTGACCACCAGGGGGCGTACAGCCTCTACTTCCACCTGACCACCAGGGGGCGTACAGCCACTACTTCCACCTGACCACCAGGGGGCGTACAGCCTCTACTTCCACCTGACCACCAGGGGGCCTACAGCCTCTACTTCCACCTGTGACCACCAGGGGGCGTACAGCCTCTACTTCCACCTGACCACCAGGGGGCGTACAGCCTCTACTTCCACCTGACCACCAGGGGGCGTACAGCCTCTACTTCCACCTGACCACCACTGACCACCAGGGGGCGTACAGCCTCTACTTCCACCTGACCACCAGGGGGCGTACAGCCTCTACTTCCACCTGACCACCAGGGGGCGTACAGCCTCTACTTCCACCTGACCACCGGGGGGCGTACAGCCTCTACTTCCACCACTGACCACCGGGGGGCGTACAGCCTCTACTTCCACCTGACCACCAGGGGGCGTACAGCCTCTACTTCCACCACTGACCACCAGGGGGTGTACAGCCTCTACTTCCACCTGACCACCAGGGGGCGTTCAGCCACTACTTCCACCTGACCACCAGGGGGCGTACAGCCTCTACTTCCACCTGACCACCAGGGGGCGTACAGGAACAGTGTATTGCACTACCAAAGCTAACTAGCATGTCACACATGCGCTGTAAATAACTATGTACAGATACCGAGATGTCACTCCATGTTACCTGCTATCTGTTACTGCACAATGTTGTTTCTTCTTTTGATTCTATTATATGTACCACTGTATTGCACATCGTTGCGGGCAAGACCACCCGGATTTCATTGTATACCTGTATGCCGTGACAATTAAAACTCTTGACTTGACTTGACTTGACTACTTCCACCTGACCACCAGGGGGCGTACAGCCTCTACTTGACCCCACGGCCGACCTCTCTTAAACTAGTGCGCAATGAATGACTCATGTTCGAAATATATACAATATGGTAAATTAATCGTTTAGATTAATCTATAACAAAAAATTATCGTTATTTGCAGCCCTAATACTAGTATTGGGATATCGGACCGATATGAGGCCGACACTGAGAATCGGTATCGGGAGAATTCCCTCAAAATACTGAAATCTCAACGACCAAGAGCCACGTTTTAACATCTGATGGTTAACAGGGATTATCTCTGGCACTGAGATGGTTAACGGGGATTATCTCTGGCACTGAGATGGTTAACAGGGATTATCTCTGGCACTGAGATGGTTAACAGGGATTATCTCTGGCACTGAGATGGTTAACAGGGATTATCTCTGGCACTGAGATGGTTAACAGGGATTATCTCTGGCACTGAGATGGTTAACAGGGATTATCTCTGGCACTGAGATGGTTAACAGGGATTATCTCTGGCACTGAGATGGTTAACAGGGATTATCTCTGGCACTGAGATGGTTAACAGGGATTATCTCTGGCACTGAGATGGTTAACAGGGATTATCTCTGGCACTGAGATGGTTAACAGGGATTATCTCTGGCACTGAGATGGTTAACAGGGATTATCTCTGGCACTGAGATGGTTAACGGGGATTATCTCTGGCACTGAGATGGTTAACAGGGATTATCTCTGGCACTGACCCCCTCTGTGACCCTCTGTGACCCCTCTGTGACCCCCGTCAGAACGCTCTCCCGGTCCTGACCCCTCTGTGACCCCTCTGTGACCCCTCTGTGACCCCTCTGTGACCCCCGTCAGAACGCTCTCTCGGTCCTGACCCCTCTGTGACCCCTCTGTGACCCCCGTCAGAACGCTCTCCCGGTCCTGACCCCTGTGTGACCCCCGTCAGAACGCTCTCTCGGTCCTGACCCCTCTGTGACCCCTCTGTGACCCCCGTCAGAACGCTCTCTCGGTCCTGACCCCTCTGTGACCCCGTCAGAGCGCTCTCTCGGTCCGACCCCTGAACGCTCTCCCGGCTCACCTCTCGGTCCCGACGCCACGGGTTGAGTACCATCGGTTTAATACATTCCTCGTCTCCTCGGCCCTTCGTTTCTGTTAGCTACCCCTCGTGGCTCATCACCGTGTCCTAGGTTTCATTTTGAATGTTCTCTTGTCATTTACTGTACTTCCTGTACTAACGCCACGTTGAATGGTTCATTAAACGTGGAGGAAAGCCCGGGGGCGTATTTTTTGCGCGTAAAGAGATTGGCAGGAAACGGTGTCGTTTAGCCGACATTAATGTGAAGAATTTGCAGAAGAGATTTGTCATTATTTTGGGGTGAACATAGTACGGCGGTCATATCAATGTGTTTCGAAGGGGCGGAGCTTGCTTTTGGTACAAGAGTTATTTTTTTTAAAAGATGTCAAAGAATGTTATTTTTAAGTTATTTTGGGCCGTAAAAAACATTTGAATAAAATGAAGAGGATTAACTTACCGTGTGTCCCTGTCTTAACTCGGTCTCACCAGCAGAGGGCAGCAGTGGTGCATGTAAAAATAGGAGGTGTTGAGGATTTTGAAGATGGACACACAGTTGGCTTATTGAGCTGTTGTTGGGCCAACATTTTAGATTAGATTGGATTAGAATCAAATGGATTGTCATCATGCAGCACAAGTACAGTACAACGAAAAGAAGTGTGGCATCCAACCAGAGTGCAAATGTAACAGTAAAGTGTAATAGTAATATACAATGTACAGGTGATTAAACTGGACTGAGTGTAGTGCTTATGAGATGTATGTAAAAAGTGTTGGTATTATGTACACTGATGCAGGTATTAAGACACTATGTAGTAGGTAAAGGATATTCTGTACAGATATAGTATCTATAGCTATGTTAAAACGATTGAGTATGAGTAGGTAAGGGATATGTACAAATATATTTAAATAGTTCCCCTTTAATATAAGTTCACATAGCTAGGAAACAATGCTAAACACTCAAAAAGGCCATTTATAAGATAGTTCCCCTTTAAAGTGCTTGATTCTTTAAAAAGGTTGAGGCCTGGAATTCCTCGATGCACTTCAGACGCCGACGTGTCACTTGAACTTGAAACAACAGGGACAACGATGGACACTGGGTAGGGGAGGGGGGGAATTGGCGCAACGACTAAATTGGGACGGGGAGAAAAACTGAGAAAAATCGGAGAAAGAGAGGATTAAAATAAAATAAAAAAGTCCCAAGAGGGGTTTCTGCACAGGTTCCACCCACCTCCAGGGTCTGTGGCCACACTTGTATTAGGACGTGCAAAATAAAAGCAATGCATAAAGTGCAGACATAGAATGAATATAAAAATAGACAGAATAAGAGCAGTGTAATAAAAACAGACAGTCTGGATGCAATGAGTCCAGTAGAGTTGGCACATATATGACACAGAATGGTGTGGTGATGATGATCAGGATGATCACATCTTAAGGGCTCTCTCTCTTCCCACCTCTGTGACTGAGCCAAGTGGAAATGACATCAGAACATCATAACATGTGTAAGGCAAAGGGTAAACAGCAGAGGGCGCCACCTGAACCACAAGGCTTGCAGCAATCATTTCGACTAGAGGGCATAAACATTGGTCAATTCTGGTAGGGCAATGCCCATAGTTCCACAGGACAATACTGTACATTATGCATGAATATTTTAGGTGTGTCTTTTCCCCCACTAGATAAATAATAAAGAATTCAAGATTTGATCATTCTAAAGGTTAGGATAGGTGTGTGTGTGTGTGTGTGTTTGAGTGTCTGACTGGTCAACCTGTCCAACATGTCCAGCCTAACAGTAAAGTGCAATAGTAATACACAATGTACAGGTGATTAAACTGGATATAAAATATATAAATGAGTACTACTGAGTAATAGTGCTCATCAGATGTATGTACAGTGTTGTAGTATTATTAATGTATGGTGATACCTAAAGACACTATGGTAGTAAGGCATAGGCCCACTGGCCAGCGGTATAACTAGTAAGAGTAGATAAGGGATATGTACAGAATGATATATTATAGATATATTATCTATAGTAGGGGTGGGCAAAACTCACTAAATTGCTATTTGATAGTAATTGGGAACTATTCAAATACTAATCGACCCCCCCCCCCCCCCCCCACGGTAACATATGATATTGTTTTTACTTAATAGCGAACGTTTCTTGTTTTCTTTTCATTTTACTTCATTTATTTTTGCGTAGCTTTGTCTGTCACATCTGTATTTATGTTTAATTATTAAAATTTTCGTTTATTTTTATTTTTTATTTTACATGTATGTCGTCGCCCTCACTGGGTGGGATGGGGTGGGATTAGGGGATAGGAATGGGGAAGGAAATGGAAGTTGTATAATTTGGATAACTGAAATGTATAAATCTGTACAAATTCTTCCAATAAAAAAAGATAAACCTTAATAGCGAACATGAGATAATCCATTGTTGCCGTCATTGTTAACAGCTAACGCTAGCAGACCAGGTGCATGATGTAAGCATTCATTCTGCAAGTTTAAATCGCTGATGCTTAAAATATGTGAACTTAGTGAGACAACATGGCAATCATACAAAACGTTGCTACCATGTAACATCTGCAGTCTCTCTTTCTGCATCTTTCTTTTCTGTTCTCCCAGCTGTTAACAGACTGTTGTGAATTTCCCCAAGGGGATCAATCAACACCACACACCACTGAGGATAAACGGGGCTACCGTGGACAGGGTGAGCAGCTTTAAGTACCTGTGGGTCCACATCTCAGAGGATCTGACATGGTCAACACACATAGACACGGTCGTAAAAAAGGCGAAGCAGCGCCTCTACCACCTGAGACAGTTAAGGAAGTTCAGAGTATCTGGGAAGATACTCCAGTCCTTCTACTCCGGAACTGTAGAGAGCATCTTGACTGGAAACATCACTGCCTGGTATGGAAACAGCACGGCACAGGACAAGAAGGCCCTACAGAGAGTGGTGCGCTCAGCCGAGCGTACCATGGGTATTGCACTACCTCCCCTGCAGGTTCTATACAACAAGAGGTGCAAATCCAGAGCCTGCAGAATAATGAAAGACCCTCACCACCCCAATAACAGCCTGTTCCAGCTGCTGAGGTCAGGCAGACGCCTGCGAACCCCAGCTACTAGGACAGAGAGGCTTCGGCTCAGCTTCTTCCCCCAGGCCATCAGAGCCTTGAACAATGAACACTGAGTGCCACAGAACACTGAACTCTCCACACACAAGCACACATGAGCACACACACGACACGCACGCTGTGCACTAGCAGCCACTTTAACATGAGCAAGCACACACTCATGCTGCACACGCCCACACTTATGGCCACAAAGGAAAGGTCACTTTAAAAATAGTATAGCTCATGCTCTGTAAATACCGAGATGTCCCACTATGTTACCTGTTTATTGCACAATGTTGTTTTATTGGATTCTATTATATGTTGTACTACTG
The DNA here is from genome assembly GCF_963971535.1 of Notolepis coatsorum. Taxonomy (NCBI): domain Eukaryota; kingdom Metazoa; phylum Chordata; class Actinopteri; order Aulopiformes; family Paralepididae; genus Notolepis; species Notolepis coatsorum. The sequence continues at coordinate 19,969,286 of NC_140171.1, forward strand.
TATTGCAAATCGTTGCGGGCAAGACCACCCGCATTTCATTGTATACTTGTATGCCGTGACAAATAAAACTCTTGACTTGACTTGACTTGACTATCAAGGAATATCCTTATGCTATCCTTATGCTGCATGGCTAGCTAGCGAGCTGTACCCAGCATGCCGTTCAGCGGCGTAACAGTTGATAGGGTCCCATCTCAATACATTACACAGTGTAGGTTCTGGTAAAAACAAGGGGAAATATATATTTGAGGACAAATTATATTCACATAAACTATTTGATTTATTTTTTATAATTGAACGAAGAATTGATGCCCATAACTAATCTACAGTTATGTAAAAATGATTATATGCAAGTACAGTATATACAGACAGATATATATATATTTACAGTAAATATAAATATGGATACATTTAATAACATTTAATTTATATAGCGCCATATATTTAGTGGTGTAGTGGTTAAACACTGTCGCCTCACAGCAAGAAGGTCCAGGGTTCGATTCCCGCTTGGGGACCAGGTTTCCATGATGCCAGTTACCCAGGTGGGGTATCTCCCAGGCCTTTCTGTGTGGAGTTTGCATGTTCTCCCCGTGCTCGCAAGGGTTTCCCCCCCGATAAGATAAACCCAATGGAAAAACATGCACAACAACAAGATCGCTAACGCTGTGGCGTCCTCACGTTGCGCCTGTCTGCTCCCGGCTGCCCTTGGGGGGGAAGGACAACGGGATGGGTTAATCGCAGAGACGAATAGCATACATGCATCGCATGCATGCCGATTAATGACCTCTGAGCAGGTCCTAAATTATTATTATTATTATTATTATTATT
>NC_140171.1:19972610-19973923 GCF_963971535.1 Notolepis coatsorum
CTTGAACCACCTCTGATCCTTTAGGGATCAAAGTCCTCGTTGGCCAGTCAAATTATAAATAACATTTCTTGGAGATTAAACTTTTAGCTGAAGGGATGGAAAAGGATCGACAGGCACGAATCATAACCGCGGGGGCAGTTTGACGCACTTGGGTCAAGAACTTTGTTCGGATCGATGGTTCGGGCATCTTGTGCATTGCGCCGATGTCCCTTCATAGTCATCCATTGATATCTTTTTTATAATCTAGTTAGGGAAACAGAAAGAAATTCATTGCAGTCTCTAAGGGATGATTCCTCGAGTGTTCTTTAGAGCCTTTGTGTAATTCTGTAACAGCCTAAAGTGAGACTATGCCTCTCCTCTCCACACTTGTCCCAAAGGCTTAGGGTTAGTTGGGTTAGTTAGTAGGGTTGTGTCTATGCATGGCAGTATTGACAAGATATGTTAGCAAGATGAGACGATGCTTATCAATAACCAAATAAAGGGCCATTTAACACTGATGTTCAAATAACAGTGGCTCAGGAGGTTAACGTCTAGTAGTCGGAAGGTTCCCGGTTCGATTGAAGCTCCTCCTGGGAAGCGTATATCAAAGTGTCCTTGAGCAAGACACTTTTTGCTCCCGATGAGCAGGTCGCCTCCGCTGTAGGTGTGTGAATGTATGAGTGTATGGGTGAATGTGAGGCAAAAGAATTGTAAAGCGCATTGGATAAAAGCTGCTATATAAATGCACCATTTACCAAATAAGAAGGTAGCCTAGGAGTGTCTCTAGGCGCTCTCGTAAGGCCTAGCCTCAGATTCAGCGTCTTCCCCCAGAACACTGAACACTGATCTCTCCACACACAAGCACACATGAGCACACACACACACGCACGCACGCGCGCACGCACGCACGCACGCACGCACGCACGCACGCACACACGCACGCACGCACGCACGCACACACACACACACACACCCTCACTTGCACTCTCTCACACACCCCACACACAAATACACTACAAAAAGGTCACTTTAGAAACACAACTGTATATTTGTATATTTATTGTATATAGTACTCATTACCTTTATTAGCATTGTATTTTATTCGTATTACTCTTTTTATCATGTCAACTCTATTTTATTATCTATTCCATTTTGTTATTCTATTTATTTTTGCACATGGCCACCTTCATTCACCACTACATGTCTCTTGTGTGTATGTGACAAAGAAAAAATCCCGAATCCTGTACACTGACGTCATTTAAAGAGAGCCTCACCAGTGGTGGTAATATACTGTTATATGATATATGATGAGTGACGGCCAGGGCATAGATACA
>NC_140171.1:19974123-20063301 GCF_963971535.1 Notolepis coatsorum
TGCAATTAATTTTAAGTGATTGTTTCATCCTGTTTGGAGCACCGGGTATGTGGGGTTTACAACGCAGGACAATACAATACAGCCATGACTAGGAATCTGACTAGTTTACCAGTATAACTTTCAGCTTACTGACAATATCTGAAATATTATGATCATAATCGCCAGCAGTTATCTGGTCCAGGTCCATCATCTGTGGCTTTGTTTCTCTACATGGAACACCGTGAGCTGGCTACTTCTACTATGTGTGTCCACTAGTCTCTTTCAGAGAGCTATTTCTTTCCTGTTTTAAGATATTACCCACTCTGCCCCTAGTGGTGACTGCTGCTCGGAGCAGTCTGAGCCCTCCTTGTTTTCTGCTCCTAGCAGTCTGACCCCTCCTTGTTTTCTGCTCCTAGCAGTCTGACCCCTCCTTGTTTTCTGTTCCAGCTGACCCACACTGGAGAGAAGCCCCACCAGTGTGAGCAGTGTGGGAGGAGCTTCAGTTTATTACATCACCTGACGGGCCACAAGCGGACCCACACTGGCGAGAAGCCCTACCAGTGTGATCAGTGTGGGAGGAGCTTCAGTGAGTCAAGTAAACTGACGCGCCACAAGCGAACCCACACTGGCGAGAAGCCCTACCAGTGTATACAGTGTGGGAGGAGCTTCAGTTACTCAAGTAGCCTGAAGACACACCTACTGACCCACACTGGAGAGAAGCCCTACCAGTGTGATCAGTGTGGGAGGAGCTTCAGTGAGTCAAGTAAACTGACGCGCCACAAGCGAACCCACACTGGCGAGAAGCCCTACCAGTGTATACAGTGTGGAAGGAGCTTCAGTCAGTCGGGGCACCTGAAGACACACCTACTGACCCACACTGGACAAGACGGACAAGTGTGAAGGTGAGCGCTCACACCTCTAGGTTCTGTATATATATATATCAAAATCATATTTAAGACTTTTTAAGGCCTAAATTTAAGACTTTAGAACCCTGCAGAAACCCTGCATAAAAGCCGTTCCTAAAGGCTGTGTTCCAACCGTTTCACTAGTGCGGTCTTGAATGGTTCCGTGGTCATGTGCTCCTGTCTTCCCAGCCAGTGGCACGGTAGGCAGGGTTGGCACAAGGTCCTTGAAGTGCTTAACTCATTCAGCGCCAATCACGAGAAAAGTCGGGTTAACTCTCCAACCGTTGAGCGCCAATCACGAGAAAACTCTGGTTTTAATCGTTATTTCTTTTATTAGCTATATCCATTCATTTTTCATCCATCCAGCCTGATGTTATCATTGGGAATGGGTCTGAGCTCGCAAAGGGCAAATACCGCCCCCTTCCAGCCGGTATTGCACTCATTAGAAACGATGTCGTTTCTTTTCTGGGCCGATCTGAGCCGTGCGGGCGTGGTTTAAATACCCCCCCCCCCCCCTTCATATGCAATGCCGGACAACGTGGGACGGACCTCCGCGAGCAGTATTTGGAATGGTGATCAGATAATTGGATTACTTTTTTTGCATTACATCATGGGTGCATGAGGAAGGATAATGGCGATAATCTAGCGTTGATTTCAGGACAACGTGACAAATGACAACGTAATAATAAGTGGATTTCACTAAAGGGCTATTATCGTGTCTTTTCCTGGGATTACTAAGAATCACCCAAACTATACTCGTATTCAAAACGGTATAAAACGGAAATGTACGGATGAAAGTACAATCTGTTTTTTGCGTGTTGACCAGAAGCAACTCATTATTAGACCCATAGCTATAATATAAGATATATTTTAAGCACTCGCAAGTTTCTTAGTCTCCCCATTGACTTACAGCGATGGCGTTCTACCCAGAAGGTAGACAGTGACCCCTGGCGCTGAATGAGTTAAAGTGCTTGATACATTTTATTTTTTAAAGTCAAGGCCTGGAAGTCCTTGAAATTAAAATCAACCATTCGTATTGAACGTTTTGTTCATCCATGATAAAAAATGTCAAGAAATAGATTTTTTTTAATTTAAAGTCTAACTAATTGGTTTTAAGTCATAAATATTGGATCAGATTTTTTTCCTATAATAAAAAAACAGCATTTAAAAGTTAATTGAATAAAAATGTTTAATGAAAAATAGTGCTGGGAAAAGTACTTGAAAGTCCTTGAATTTCATTTTGCAATGTCTGGGAACCCTGTCTTCTAAAGACACATCATCACATCCTAGTATCTTCTAAAGACACATCATCACATCCTAGTATCTTCTAAAGACACATCATCACATCCTAGTATCTTCTAAAGACACATCATCACATCCTAGTATCTTCTAAAGACACATCATCACATCCTAGTATCTTCTAAAGACACATCATCACATCCTAGTATCTTCTAAAGACACATCATCACATCCTAGTATCTTCTAAAGACACAACATCACATCCTAGTATCTTCTAAAGACACAACATCACATCCTAGTATCTTCTAAAGACACATCATCACATCCTAGTATCTTCTAAAGACACATCATCACATCCTAGTATCTTCTAAAGACACATCATCACATCCTAGTATCTTCTAAAGACACATCATCACATCCTAGTATCTTCTAAAGACACATCATCACATCCTAGTATCTTCTAAAGACACATCATCACATCCTAGTATCTTCTAAAGACACATCATCACATCCTAGTATCTTCTAAAGACACGACATTCCCAACCGGTGACATTCCATTTTTTCATAATCTCATCAAACCTAATCAACATCATTTTGTAGGAATCCCGGTAGCCTTCTTTCACAACCAAAACATCTCTGGAAAATCACCAGACTGTATCACTAGCTGTGTGTTGGCTGTGATTAAATGAATATCAAAGGATGAACAAATAGGCGTATTATCCACGCAGCTATTTCTCTCCTCTGGGCCACAGGAACACACCAACATTACGGGAAAGGTGCTTACCGTCTTCTCCAGAGAGAGACAAGAAGATAGATACCAATTTATTCTCTGTGCGTTCAGTAGAAAGCTATCCGGCTGCAAGCTAGCCTAGCTTAGCACAAATTAATAGAAGCAGATGCTGACCATTAGCCTAGCATAAAACTCAGTAAGAGGTGTTTTGGCCAACAGCTGGGCTAGTTGGTCCGTATCCGCTTCCATTCATTTGTGCTAAGCTAGGCTAGCTTGCAGCCGGATAGCTTTCTACCGAACGCACAGAGGAAATGTATATCTATCTTCTTGTCTGACTCTGGAGAAGACGGTAAGCGCATTTCCTATGATGTTGGCGTGTTCTTTTAATATGCATGACATGTAGCCTATTAACCATTCAAAGGGCATTTCCTGTTTCATGTCTACTTAAATGGTAAAGGGCTGCATTTATATAACAGCTTTTATCCAAAGCGCTTTATGATTTGTTCCTTACATTTGACCCGTTCACTCACACATTCACACACCGATGGCGGAGGCGACCATGCAAGGTGCCAACCTGCTCATGGGGTTAGTTAGGGGTTAAGTGTCTTGCTCAAGGACCCTTCGAGACACTGCCCGGGAGGTGCGGGAATCGAACCGTGAACCTCCGGATCTACCTCCTGAGTCACTGTCGCTCACTCACCTAGCTTCTGTGTGTTTGTTTGTGTGCGTCCAGGACGTGGACCTGAGGAAGACGGTGGACCAAGAGCGACGACTTCCACCTGACCACCAGGGGGCGTACAGCCTCTACTTCCACCTGACCACCGGGGGGGCGTACAGCCTCTACTTCCACCTGACCACCAGGGGGCGTACAGTCTCTACTTCCACCTGACCACCGGGGGGCGTACAGCCTCTACTTCCACCTGACCACCGGGGGGCGTACAGCCTCTACTTCCACCTGACCACCACTGACCACCAGGGGGCGTACAGCCTCTACTTCCACCTGACCACCAGGGGGCGTACAGCCACTACTTCCACCTGACCACCACCAACTGTGCTCCGAGCCCCAGTGGGTCCTGGTCAACTGGTTGTTCTGAGCGACCCGTGACCCCATGGCCGACCTCTCTTAACTAGTGCGCAATGAATGATATAATATATACAATATGGTAAATTAATCGTTTAGATTAATCTATAACAAAAATAATCGTTATTTGCAGCCCTAATACCAGTATTGGGATATCGGACCGATGTGAGGCCAACACTGAGAATCGGTGTCGGGAGAATTCCCTCAAAATACTGAAATCAACGACCAAGAGCCACGTTTAACATCTGATGGATAACCGGGATTATCTCTGGCACTGAGATGGTTAACAGGGATTATCTCTGGCACCGAGATGGTTAACAGGGATTATCTCTGGCACTGAGATGGTTAACAGGGATTATCTCTGGCACTGAGATGGTTAACAGGGATTATCTCTGGCACTGAGATGGTTAACGGGGATTATCTCTGGCACTGAGATGGTTAACAGGGATTATCTCTGGCACTGAGATGGTTAACAGGGATTATCTCTGGCACTGAGATGGTTAACAGGGATTATCTCTGGCACTGAGATGGTTAACAGGGATTATCTCTGGCACTGAGATGGTTAACAGGGATTATCTCTGGCACTGAGATGGTTAACAGGGATTATCTCTGGCACTGAGATGTTAACAGGGATTATCTCTGGCACTGAGATGGTTAACAGGGATTATCTCTGGCACTGAGATGGTTAACAGGGATTATCTCTGGCACCGAGATGGTTAACGGGGATTATCTCTGGCACTGAGATGGTTAACAGGGATTACCTCGTAGCTATACATTATCCCTTACTTATCTCTGGCACCGAGATGCACTTCGCATTTAGGGATGTCCGATATTATCGGCCGACCGATATTATCGGCCGATATTGGCAGTAAAATGTGATATCAGAAAATATCGGTATCGGTAAAAAAAAAAAAAAAAAACAATAATTTTTTTTTTTTACATTTATTTAACCTTTATTTACCCAGGCAAGCAAGTAAGAACCAATTCTTATTTTATTTATTGTCAAAAGTATGCATGTTGGTTTAATTCAACAACAAGAGATATGTAATGTTAATTTTTACTTTTTTAATGATCATATTTTGCACAGATAATGCTTACATTTAGAAAGCCTTTTGAATGCATCCAGTGAAATTATTAGTTACCTGAAATTATTCCGTTTTTTTGGGGGGAAACCCTGCATATATCTGTATCGGTTGATATCGGTATCGAAATTAAGAGTTGGACAATATCGGAATATCGGTATCGGTAAAAAAGCCAATATCGAGCATCCCTACTTTGCACAACAATGGGTTATAATCTCATAGTTTTTTATTCAATGACCTCAGACTAATGGTCTCACTCCATACTGTTGAAGTGGTTCACCCCCCCTGACCCCCGTCCTGACCCCCGTCGGAACACTCTCTCGGTGTGACCCCTCTGTGACCCCCGTCAGAACACTCTCGGTGTGACCCCTCTGTGACCCCCGTCAGAACACTCTCTCGGTGTGACCCTTCTGTGACCCCTCTGTGACCCCCGTCAGAACACTCTCCCGGTCCTGACCCCTCTGTGACCCCCGTCAGAACACTCTCCCGGTCCTGACCCCTCTGTGACCCCCGTCAGAACACTCTCTCGGTCCTGACCCCTCTGTGACCCCCGTCAGAACACTCTCTCGGTCCTGACCCCTCTGTGACCCCCGTCAGAACGCTCTCTCGGTCCTGACCCCTCTGTGACCCCCGTCAGAACACTCTCGGACCTGACCCCTCTGTGACCCCCGTCAGAACACTCTCTCGGTCCTGACCCCTCTGTGACCCCCGTCAGAACACTCTCTCGGTCCTGACCCCTCTGTGACCCCCGTCAGAACACTCTAGGTGTGACCCCTCTGTGACCCCCGTCAGAACGCTCTCTCGGTGTGACCCCTCTGTGACCCCCGTCAGAACGCTCTCTCGGTGTGACCCCTCTGTGACCCCCGTCAGAACGCTCTCTCGGTCCTGACCCCTCTGTGACCCCCGTCAGAACACTCTCTTGGTGTGACCCATCTGTGACCCCCGTCAGAACGCTCTCTCGGTCCTGACCCCTCTGTGACCCCCGTCAGAACGCTCTCCCGGTCCTGACCCTTCTCTGACCCCCGTCGGAGCGCTCTCTCGGTCCGACCCCTATGAACGCTCTCTCCCGGCTCACCTCTCGGTCCCGACGCCACGGGTTGAGTACCATCGGTTTAATACATTCCTCGTCTCCTCAGCCCTTCATTTCTGTTAGCTACCCGTCGTGGCTCATCCCGTGTCCTAGGTTTCATTTTGAATGTTCTCTTGTAATTTACTGTACTTACTGTACTAACGCCATGTTGAATGGTTCATTAAACATGGAGGAACACTGTAGGCGTATTTTTGTGTGTAATGAGATTGGCAGGAAACGGTGTAGTTTAGCCGACATTAATGTGAAGAATTTGCAGAAGAGATTTGTCATTATTTTGGGGTGAACATAGTATGGCGGTCATATCGATGTGTGTCGAAGGGGCGGAGCTTGCTTTTGGTACATGAGTTATTTTTTTTAAAAGATGTCAAAGAATGTTATTTTTTGTAAGTTATTTTTGGCCGTAAAAACATTTGAATAAAATGAAGATGATTAACTTACCGTGTGTCCCTGTCTTAACTCGGTCTCACCAGCAGAGGGCAGCAGTGGTGCATGTAAAAATAGGAGGTGTTGAGGATTTTGAAGATGGACACACAGTTGGCTTATTGAGCTGTTGTTGGGCCAACATTTTAGATTAGATTGGATTAGAATCAAATGGATTGTCATCATGCAGCACAAGTACAGTACAACGAAAAGAAGTGTGGTATCCAACCAGAGTGCAAATGTAACAGTAAAGTGTAATAGTAATATACAATGTACAGGTGATTAAACTGGACTGAGTGTAGTGCTTATGAGATGTATGTAAAAAGTGTTGGTATTATGTACACTGATGCAGGTATTAAGACACTATGTAGTAGGTAAAGGATATTCTGTACAGATATAGTATGTTAAAACGATTGAGTATGAGTAGGTAAGGGATATGTACAAATATATTTATATATATATAGTAACTAGTACAGATATGTAAGATTATATATGCAGGTATGTGGATAGATGTGTGTGTATATATAATATATATATATACGTTAAGAATAAATATATACAGCAGTATTGTACATGCTATCATACAGAGTTACATGGGTTATTATGCAGATGTAGATATATAGAAGGATATTCAGACATGATATATAACTAGGCATAAAATATATAAATGAGTACTACGGAGTATAGTGCTAATCAGATTTATGTACAGAGTTGTATTAATGTGTGATACAGGTATAAAGACTGGTATAGTAAGGCAAAGGATGTGTGCAGATATGGTATCTAGATATATAAAAAGGATTGTATGCAGGTATTTACAGACGGATGATGTATACAGTAAATATATATATATTTATATAATATATATATAATATACATATATTTATATATACTTTATATATATATATATATATATACACCATGCATGCTGCCATGCAGTGTTATTTTGTTATATGTTGTGTATATTGTGCAGTAAGGGTGTCTCGTGCCTGAAGCAAAGTTTTTGATGGTATTCATTGTTCACTCCGTTCATAATAGTTTTCTGACCGGTGCAAGGCAGTCGCTCTAGTTCTGGACGGAAAGGTTGTGCATGTTTACCTGAAAGTATTTAGAGCATGAATAAAGACAGTAACGTAGGCCTATAACAATACAATTTGAAATGAAAAGATGTGTATCTACAAAGCTCCACATATTGGCCTACATCATTATGTACTATGCCTATAGGACGGAGAGGCTTCCTTAGGCTAAGCTTCTTCCCCCAGGCCATCAGAGCCTTGAACAATGAACATTGAGAGACACAGAAACTGAACTATCCACACACAAGCACACACACGACACGCACGCTGAGCACGCTCACACACTAGCAGCCACTTTAACACTCATGCCGCACACACGCACACTTATGGCCAGAGGAAAGGCCACTTTAAATTAGTAAAACAGGAACAGTGTATTGCACTACTAAAGCTACCTAGTATGTCCTATATGCTCTGTAAATACTATGTACAGATACCGAGATGGCACACCATGTTACCTGTTTATTGCACTGTTTTTATTGGATTCTATTATATGTTGTACCACTGTATTTTTATTGGATTCTATTATATGTTGTACCACTGTATTGCACATTGTCGCGGGCAAGACCAGCCGCATTTCATTGTATACCTGTATGCCGTGACAATTAAAACTCTTGACTTGACTTGACTATTGACTACTATGCTAGTATCTATAGGTCAACTTGTCAAGTTGCTCTTTATTGACCCCAAGGGGCAGTTTATGGTACAGCAAGCGGTAACCATTTATCAGACACAAGGACACAATAGTAGAGAAATCGCAATAAGTAATTAAAAGAAATACAACGGTGACCGCAGGGACTAATGATTAGTCTTTTTGTACCCTGGTGCTGTCTAGACCAGGGGCGGCTCTAGCGTCAGACCTTTAGGGGGGCTCAGCCCCAAGAGCCCAAACTGATTGGCCAATGTGCACACACAACAGCGTGTCAGTGTGTGTGTGTTCAAGTTCAAGTTTCTTTATTAGTTGTCATACAAAAATACAGAATACTTTTTTATGAAATGCTTTTTTTTCTGTTTTTCCTCCTGAGTGCTAGATAAAAAAAATAGATAAAGTATAAAATAGAAAGTCAAAAGTACATAAACAAGTGTAAACAAAAGTGTTCAATATACATATATATATATATATACAATACAGAGTAGAACAAATTTGTAACTGAGTTACAATATACAGTACAATGCAGAAATGGGATGAGGTACAACTTAGGGTAAGGTGCAATGAGGTATGAGTTGTAGTGCAAATCTCTACCAATAAAATTTATAAATATAGTATATATAAGTGTGTTAAAGTGGGTGCTACAGTGAGTTGTTTATTTAAAGTGAGTGTGGATGTGTGCTGTGAGTATTTGATGGTTTGTTACATACTGTTATTGTCATTGAACGTCCCGAGGGCCTGGGGATAGAAGTGTGTTAATGTTACAGTTGTCAATTTGTTCAGCTACACTCTGCTGACCATTTTAGACACTATATGACTAGAAAGACACAATACAATTTTGAGAAAACGTACTTTAATGTTGAACCACAACGCCATAACTTGGTTTTAAAAAAGGACAGTGTATTGCATGTCTTATTTTGTCTTTCGTGTGGACCCCAGGAAGAATAGTTCTTACCGATGTAATAACTAATCCTAAATAAACATAACATGATCAAAGGTAAGTATTGTGCAAAATATTGATAATTGAAGAAGTAAAATAACAAAAAGTCCACTTCTTCATGAACTACCTGAATAATGTACAAAATAAAGGATGAGGTGTAAAATAAATAATTATAAATTGTTTTAACATAGGCTCAACTCACCCCAAAAGACTACAATATAGTGCCTGAGCACCCCCCCCCCCCCCCCCACGACCCCATTTTATTTAGGATTTTTTTTTGGGGACCCCACACTTAATGTATCACGTAATTTCAACGTGGTTTGATTGATTGATTGAAAACTTTATTTAACAGATTGCAGAATGGGGTACAATACAGTACAACTCAATACACACAATTGTTAAGGGGATGCAGACCAGAGAAAGACGTTTGTCTTGTTTAAATCAGGGTCCCCCATTTTCAATTCATAATGACATTTATGACATACACTCACAATATACAGATAGACAGTACTGTGGAATTAAGGACTATCAAAATATAACCACACATTGTTGAACTTGATCATTTAATTTAATTACAGCACTATGTTATCAATACACATTTATGAAACGAGGCATATTTAGCCAAAACACGTTGCCAGAACATTAAAAACCTACCCGCGACCCCACTTTGGGTCGCAACCCGTAGTTTGAGAGCCGCTGCTCTTCTAGACCACCATGCACTAGTGGCGTCACGGTCACCATCACGCCGATACCAGCATCAAGTGTCACCATCCCGGTTCTAAAACGACACTGCGGCAAAAACCTAAAACATCGGGAAGAGTTATGGAATAATAATATTACAACAGAACATGGAACGTTCTTTATACAAGAATCATCTTTTATTATACAAATATTTTGACACCGTTGAAACTTAAATAATCAAAATGAATACAATTATTCTGTTACAGCTGCTGAGCTATATATAGCTCGTCTCCATGTGTTAACGATGTGCTATCTCTCCACCCCACGCTATGTTAGTGCTTGTGTCAGCAGCACAGGAGATAAGATTATTATATATATTTTTTAAAGGTGATATATATACATAATGTAAATCAATATCTTGCTTTTGAATAGAAATGGGCTCAGGGATCAGGATTTGTAAAGCTAATTAGCCTAGTCCACGTCAAAGGGAGTAGCCTATAGCAAATGTACACAAACAACACACACACTGCTCCGGTGACGCGTCTCTACTCTGCTAACAGGGTTCACACAAGGTCCTTGAAGAAGTGCTTAAAGGGGAACTATTTTACTATTTCTTTCGCTATTTGGGCACTTTTACACAATTCCTGTGAGTCTATGGAACACCTCTGTAATATATATATATTTTTTTATTCATTGTTTTGTATTTCTAATCAAGTCCTCAAAAACAGTATTTTTCTACCTCAAGAAACTCGAGCCGTTTTGAGGCTGGGCTCCTAAACCACTGTGTGCAGCTCATCATGTACCTGATGCCACACAGCCACATTATCATGCAGCGGTGTCTCTCTGACATCACAAATCATCACATTTTCAGATGACTCAGTTCAGTGAGGGTGAATATTGTGAGAGGAGAATTGGAAGAATGCGCCAATATGATAATTAGAGACATAGATCATATTAATATAAGTTCACATAGCTAGGAAACAATGCTAAACACTCAAAAAGGCCATTTATAAGATAGTTCCCCTTTAAAGTGCTTGATTTAAAAAAAAGGTTGAGGCCTGGAATTCCTCGATGCACTTCAGACGCCGACGTGTCACTTGAACTTGAAACAACAGGGACAACGATGGACACTGGGTAGGGGAGGGGGGGAATTGGCGCAACGACTAAATTGGGACGGGGAGAAAAACTGAGAAAAATCGGAGAAAGAGAGGATTCAAATAAAATAAAAAAGTCCCAAGAGGGGTTTCTGCACAGGTTCCACCCACCTCCAGGGTCTGTGGCCACACTTGTATTAGGACGTGCAAAATAAAAGCAATGCATAAAGTGCAGACATAGAATGAATATAAAAATAGACAGAATAAGAGCAGTGTAATAAAAACAGACCGTCTGGATGCAATGAGTCCAGTAGAGTTGGCACATATATGACACAGAATGGTGTGGTGATGATCAGGATGATCACATCTTAAGGGCTCTCTCTCTTCCCACCTCTGTGACTGAGCCAAGTGGAAATGACATCAGAACATCATAACATGTGTAAGGCAAAGGGTAAACAGCAGAGGGCGCCACCTGAACCACAAGGCTTGCAGCAATCATTTCGACTAGAGGGCATAAACATTGGTCAATTCTGGTAGGGCAATGCCCATAGTTCCACAGGACAATACTGTACATTATGCATGAATATTTTAGGTGTGTCTTTTCCCCCACTAGATAAATAATAAAGAATTCAAGATTTGATAATTCTAAAGGTTAGGATAGGTGTGTGTGTCTGAGTGTCTGACTGGTCAACCTGTCCAACATGTCCAGCCTAACAGTAAAGTGCAATAGTAATACACAATGTACAGGTGATTAAACTGGATATAAAATATATAAATGAGTACTACTGAGTAATAGTGCTCATCAGATGTATGTACAGTGAGTGTTGTAGTATTATTATGTATGGTGATACCTAAAGACACTATGGTAGTAAGGCATAGGCCCACTGGCCAGCGGTATAACTAGTAAGAGTAGATAAGGGATATGTACAGAATGATATATTATAGATATATTATCTATAGTAGGGGTGGGCAAAACTCACTAAATTGCTATTTGATAGTAATTGGGAACCATTCAAATACTAATCGAATACTAATCGATACTTGGGACGGATATACCCACCAACTCATCCATCCATCAACCCATCCATCCATCCCACCCAACCATCCACTCATCCATCAGCCACCCACCCACTCATCCATCCATCAACCCATCCATCCCACCCAACAATCCACTCATCCATCAGCCACCCACCCATCCATCCATACTTCCATCCATCCATCCATCCATCCATCCATCCATCCATCCCACCCATCCATCCCACCCAACCATCCACTCATCCATCAGCCACCCATCCATCCATCCATCCATCCATCCATCCATCCATCCATCCATCCATCCCACCCATCCATCCATCCTTCCATCCATCCAACCACCCACCCACCCACCCACCCACCCACCCACCCAACCCACCCACCCACCCACCCACCCACCCACCCACCCACCCACCCACCCATCCATACTTCCATCCATCCATCCATCCCACCCATCCATCCATCCACCCACCCATCCATCCATCCATCCCACCCATCCATCCATCCTTTTATCCATCCATCCATCAAACACCCACCGACCTACTCATCCAACCATCCACCAACCATCCATCCATCCATCAAACACCATCAAACACCCACCCACCCACCCACCCACCCATCCATCCATCCATCCATCCATCCATCCATCCATCCATCCATCCATCCATCCATCCATCCATCCATCCATCCATCCATCCATCCATCCATCCATCCATCCATCCATCCATCCATCCATCCATCCATCCATCCATCCATCCATCCATCCATCCATCCATCCATCCATCCATCCATCCATCCATCCATCCATCCATCCATCCATCCATCCATCCATCCATCCATCCATCCAGGACTGTGAGAGAGAGGGAGCTCTGTCCTGTACAGCTCAGGACAGGAAACGGAGGCTGTGGTGAGAGAGGAGCAGGGAGACACATCTGTAGGCTGTGACTGGATGGAACCACAGACACCAGTCCACTTTCAACACGCAGGGCGACGACTGGAGAAGATAAATAATGGGCCCCACTGAAGACGGAGTCGTGACCTCTCAGTGACAGTGTCACAGTTTCCGTGACAGTGACAGTTGCTTTCAGTGTTGAGAATGCAAGATGGTTATCACGTCTTAAGATTTTGCTTAGTTTGTAAAAGTGTTCCATGTGTGTGCATTTATTTAGCCAATCATGCGATGCTATAGGCAGAGAGAAGACTTTCGGTGTTACATTTTTCATTCTAGCTTTTACATGTACCATCTTTAAGGCTAAACAATGAATTATTGTTTATCTTTTTAATATCTTTGATTAAACTCCAAAAGGCTAGTATGAGGCGATACAGGGTCCACATAACCAATGGACTTGGGGGATGACTGTACTTCATTTTGTACTTTAGTTTGTATATTGTATATTTTGTATAGTGTGTTTGGACTTTATTCTTTTTACTTTTTTACTGTATGAAGCACATTCGCAGGGGGCTCATACAGAACCAAGCATTTCACTGTAATGTACATGCAGGCACGTGCACACATAGAGGCCAAGGGGTGCCTGAGCACCTGCCTTTTTGAGCCTCATCAAAAAAGTGCCCTTTTTGAAAAAAACTTTATTTTTTATTTTTTTTCTTTCTTTTTTACCGTTATGCATATAATATAGACTGCCCTTCCAACTGAAAAATGTCAGGATAGAATTAAAATATTAGGTAAAGAGAGAGAGATGCCCCATATTCCATTGCAGTTTGCACGGCCGCCTCAGCGTGCCTCTCCGCGGACCTATATATTTTATGCATAGCATGGGTGGTGATGATGATGATGATAGAAACCGCTGTGGCGCATACAGTTGAATGCTGGTATTACACTCATTGAGGGACACGAAGAAGTCAAGTCCGATGGGATTTGGGAATCTCAAATACAAATCGGGATTGGAATAAAAAATGCATTTATATTAAACAATACAGAATATACAGCACTTCTTGGGGTCTGTAGGGTAAGCACTTATTCCCTCCCCCCTGAACATTTATGGAGATATATGGGCCTTTTAAGTCAGTGATAAAAGTGTCTTTCAAGGATAAGTGAGCTCCTGCACTGATAATTTTTTTTTGATCAAATTTTTTATTATTATTCACATGAAACAAGACAACACATTAACCACAATCACAATACACAGAACTTCACAGAAAAATAACAAAAACAATAATAGTACAGAAATAGCAATTCATAAATTATAAAGACAAAAAGAAAAGAAAATATAGTTCAACCTTTTTAAATTTCAAATTTCAAAATTTGCACTGATTATTATAGTTCAATATTCAATATTTGATCACCAAAACCCCCCAAAAAGCATAAAAAGGTGGCCCTTAAAAATCGCGCTCGCTGAAGGGATGGAAAAGGATCGACAGGCACGAATCATAACCGCGGGGGCAGTTTGACGCACTTGGGTCTAGAACTTTGTTTGGATCGATGGTTCGGGCATCTTGTGCATTGCGCCGATGTCCCTTCATAGTCATCCATTGATATCTTTTTTATAATCTAGTTAGAGAAACAGAAAGAAATTCATTGCAGTCTCTAAGGGATGATTCCTCGAGTGTTCTTTAGAGCCTTTGTGTCATTCTGTAACAGCCTGCGGTGAGACTATGCCTCTCCTCTCCACACTTGTCCCAAAGGCTTAGGGTTAGTTGGGTTAGTTAGTAGGGTTGTGTCTATGCATGGCAGTATTGACAAGATATGTTAGCAAGATGAGACGATGCTTATCAATAACCAAATAAAGGGCCATTTAACACTGATGTTCAAATAACAGTGGCTCAGGAGGTTAACGTCTAGTAGTCGGAAGGTTCCCGGTTCGATTGAAGCTCCTCCTGGGAAGCGTATATCAAAGTGTCCTTGAGCAAGACACTTTTTGCTCCCGATGAGCAGGTCGCCTCCGCTGTCGGTGTGTGAATGTATGAGTGTATGGGTGAATGTGAGGCAAAAGAATTGTAAAGCGCTTTGGATAAAAGCTGCTATATAAATGCACCATTTACCATTTACCAAATAAGAAGGTAGCCTAGGAGTGTCTCGGCGCTCTCGTAAGGCCTAGCCTCAGATTCAGCGTCTTCCCCCAGAACACTGAACACTGAAGAGAACAAAACGGAAGTCTGGGTACACTTTACGAAAGTCGATGCTGACAACCCACGTTGCCACAAGTGCAATAAAACATTTGCAAGTATGGGTGGCAATACAAGCAATTTGTCAAAACATCTGTTGTCAAAACATAACATTAGTCTCCAGAAATGCACCGTTTTCGACTGCTTTGCTCGCAGTGTTCCATCTCCATGCACGTCCACTGCAGGTAAGCCAAGATAATACGGAGTTAGCTAGGCTAATAACGAATTATTAAGAATAGGCTAATAAATTAAATATAATTGTTTAGCTACAAATATATTTGAAAGATGACAGCCCACCCCACGCCTCCTCCCTCTCCCTCCACCACCAGCCTCCCAGCCAAGCCAAGTCCCTTCACCCTAGCAGCTAGGAGGGGGGCGTACTAGCGTAGGTCAGTGGCCAATCAGAGCGCAAAACGGGAACCCGGAAACACGAACACGTTGGTAAAAGCATAGACGCGACAGGGACAGTCCACCAAAAAAAGGGGAGGGGGCTGCACTGGGGGGGGGGTCCCACATTGTCCCTCACAAACATACCCTTTGTCCCACATTTGGTTTATTGGGATCTGGTCACCCTAACGCACACACACACACACACACAAATACTACAAAAAGGTCACTTTAAAAACCTAACTGTATATGTATGTTTGTATGCTTAGCATTGTATTTTATTCGTATTACTTTTTATCATGTCAACTCTATTATCTATTCCATTTTGTTATTCTATTTTATTTGTATTTTTGCCCAATCGAGGCGGGCATGGCCACCTTCATTTCACTACATGTCTCTCGTGTGTATGTGACAAAGAAAAACTCTTGAATCTTGAATCCTGAATCCTATACCTGACGTCATTTAAAGAGAGCCTCACCAGTGGTGGTAATATACTGTTATATGATATATGATGAGTGACGGCCAGGGCATAGATACAGGGGTCTCATCGGGGAGAAGAGGGAGTGTCTGCTCTGATGGCTTGGGACATGTCTTAACACGCGTCCTCATTACGGACATCATTAAGGCATTATAAAGTGGATTAAAAGTTAATGGCATGTGACTTTAAATAAATTGAAAAGGCATGTTCACACGCTCCTGGTCACTCTGGTGTACGAGGGCTAAGAGGAAGGTGGTCACCACCACACATTCTGCCGGTGGGAAACGGTCCGCGACGACTTGCAGCTATAGGGCTCAGCCCGGGGGGGGTCCATCTTTTAGGGCTCAGCCCGGGGGGGGGGGTCCATCTTTTAGGGCTCAGCCGGGGGGGGTGTCCATCTTTTAGGGCTCAGCCCGGGGGGGGGTCCATCTTTTAGGGCTCAGCCCGGGGGGTGTCCATCTTTTAGGGCTCAGCCGGGGGGTCTCCATCTTTTAGGGCTCAGCCCGGGGGGTGTCCATCTTTTAGGGCTCAGCCCGGGGGGGTCCATCTTTTAGGGCTCAGCCGGGGGGGGGGTGTCCATCTTTTATGGCTCAGCCCGGGGGGGGGGGTCCATCTTTTAGGGCTCAGCCCGGGGGGTGTCCATCTTTTAGGGCTCAGCCCGGGGGGGGGGTCCATCTTTTAGGGCTCAGCCCGGGGGGTCTCCATCTTTTAGGGCTCAGCCGGGGGGTCTCCATCTTTTAGGGCTCAGCCGGGGGGGGGGTGTCCATCTTTTAGGGCTCAGCCCGGGGGGGGGTCCATCTTTTAGGGCTCAGCCCGGGGGGTGTCCATCTTTTAGGGCTCAGCCCGGGGGGGGGTCCATCTTTTAGGGCTCAGCCCGGGGGGGGTCCATCTTTTAGGGCTCAGCCCGGGGGGGTCCATCTTTTAGGGCTCAGCCCGGGGTCTGCATCTTTTAGGGCTCAGCCCGGGGGGGGTCCATCTTTTAAGGCTCAGCCCGGGGGGGTCCATCTTTTAGGGCTCAGCCGGGGGGTGTCCATCATAGTCCATTAACCTCGGTCGGTTTGGTCGACTTTGTTACTCGGTTAGTCTGTTTTTATGCTTTTTTGATACAAAGCACTAGGGATGTCCGATATTATCGGCTGATATTGCCATTAAAATTTGATATCGGAAAATATTTTTCAAAACAAAAAAAAAAAATATATATATATATATATATATATATATATTTCTTTTTACATTTATTTAACCTTTATTTAACCAGGCAAGCAAGTAAGAACAAATTCTGATTTTATTTATTGTCAAAAGTATGCATAATGTTGTGTTCATTCCACAACAAGAGATATATAATGTTAATTACGTGAAATTATTCTGTTTCTTGGGGGAAACACTGCATATATCGGTATCGGTTGGTATCGGTTGATATCGTTTTTCTTTTTTTTTAATCTTTATTTCGAACATGCAATGAATACAAACAAACAATAACAAAAGCAAGGTATCGGAAATTAAGAGTTGGACAATATCGGTATATCGGTATCGGTAAAAAAGCCAATATCGAGCATCCCTACAAAGCACCTCTATGACAGGCAGCAGTATCACTAACTCACCAACAGTCACTGTCGGTCACTCACACTTAGCCACTCTGCCCCTAGTGGCGGCTCACCGGCATGGCACTTTTGAAAGGACCGGTTCGATCTATACACACGAGGATGCTTCGCATCAATGACACCCTGTGTCCTCGTTTCCGTTCTGAATGAGTTATTTCCTTAAAAGAAAGAGGTCCTTTCCGTGTTTATCATGGCACGTGCACGTGGGGAAAACTCCCATTTTCACAGATCTGTCGACTAACCGATCGGTGGAAAGATCCTATGATTATTAAGTTGACTAAGACTGTCTTTAGTGGAGGAGCGGCCCTACACTCCACTCACAGAGACAACTGCTCTCTCCACGGGAGACCTCTGTCATTCTCTGTAGATTGGGTGTCCCAGGGTGATTAACTATTAATGTGGAGCTCGGGTAACGCACCTGATATCAGGTGGGCAGGAGAGAGAGAGAGAGAGAGAGGGAGAGAGGGAGGGAGATATAAAGAGAGAGAGAGGGAGGGAGATAGAGAGAGAGAGAGAGGGAGATGGGGGGAGAGAGAGAGAGAGAAGGGGGCTGCTTGAGAGGAGAAAAATAGAAGTGAGAGAGAGTGAAATGGAGAGAGAGGGTGTTCAAGAGGGTGGGGGGAGGAGCGGGTAATGAGGGAGGGAGGGAGGGACAGGAACATTGAGGGGAGAGAGAGAGAGAGTGACACTGACCATTGGAACATGTTGGATAAAAGCGTCAGCCATCACAAAATGTAAAAATGTCAAATGTAAAAGTTGCACGGCACACATTCCTGCTCAACACCCACACCCACACGCACACACACACGCACACACGCACACACACACACACACACGCACATACACACACAGGCCGTTGGATTGGACGTCGCATTTCATATCAAAGTCCAGCGACCAATGCTGCTGTGGGATATAATGATGACTCGTATACATGACTACGGGGATGGGAGAGATGGAGCACTGAACAAAATGAGGGAGAGAGAGAAAGAAGGAGAGAGAGGGGGGGAGAGAGAAGGAAATAGAATGAGAAAGAGGTAGAGAGAGAGAGAGAGAGAGAGAGAGAGAGAGAGAGAGAGAGAGAGAGAGAGAGAGAGAGAGAGAGAGAGAGAGAGAGAGAGAGAGAGAGAGAGAGAGAGAGGCAGATGCATGCAAGAACAATTGGGGCTGTGTTGCAGAAAGAAATGTCCATTTGTGTTTAACCACACCCATCATGGCGCTACCCTCCCACCTCATCCAAATTACTTTGCATTGTGTGTGTGTGTGTGTTTGTGTGTGTGTGTGTGTGTGTGTGTGTTTGTTGTGTAAACAGGCTTACCCCTTTGTGTGATTGTAAAGTCCTTAGTGTCAGCATTGTCAGAGAGACCTCGCTCATAATCTCTCCCCCTCCTCTCCTCTGTCTTCCTTCAAAGCATTTCTCCTCTCTGGGTGGTAGAGGAGGGTGGACATCTCTATTCTCTCTGGGTGGTGAACATCTCTATTCTCATCGATTTCACGAAGGCCTTCGACAGAGTTGAACATACAATATTGATGAGAACAATGGAAGAATTCAAAATACCAGTTTCTGACCGAAGAATAATTGCCAACTTATACTGTCCTGTCCCAGAGGCAGAAGGCTAATGTTAGAATAGGAAAGGAGAAATCAAGAGACTTCCCGGTGGAGAAGGGTGTAAGACAAGGATGCATCTTGTCCCCTGTACTCTTTAATATGTACAGTGAATCACTGATGAAAAAAGGTCTGAGAGGAGGGAAAGGAGTAAAACTTGGCGAAGAGAACATCACCAATATACGATACGCGGATGACACTGCTATAGTCTGTAACTGTCAAGAAGATCTACAGGACATGATGAATAAGCTGAATGTCGAATGCAAAAACTATGGAATGTCACTAAACACAAAGAAAACTAAAGTAATGATCATTGAAAAAACACCAGGAACTGTTTGTAAAATACAGGTGGATGGAGAAAAACTTGAACAAGTGAAGGAGTACATGTACCTTGGAAGCTGGATCAGTGAAGGTGGAAGAGCTAACATGGACATTAAGAGAAGAACCGGAATTGCAAAGGGCGCATTCTGGAACCATAAAGAATTATTGAGAAGAAACATAAGTTGGAAAACGAAGACCAGGATTTTGGAAACGTATGTTATGTCAGTCTTTTCATACGGAGCAGAAGCATGGACGCTGAATGAAGAGGCAAAGAGGATGATAGACTCTTTTGAAATGTGGACACTGAGGAAGATGCTGAAGATAACATGGAAGGATAAGATCAAGAATGAGGAGGTACTGAGAAGAGCGGATATGCAAGGAGGACAGCTGCTGGAGAGGTTGAAAAAGAGAAAGATGGAGTTGTGCGGGCATGTTCTGAGAGGATCCAGCGGGGAGATGTTCAAGAAGGTGGTGATGGGGAAGGTGGATGGAAAGAGAGGAAGTGGAAGACCAAGAAGAGGCTGGGTAGACGATGTCTGTGATTGGAGTGGAGTGAGAGGCGGAGTCACGGAGTTGGAGAGAAGAAGTGGGGACAGAATGGGTTGGAGAGTGATAGGCAACCTTCGGAACGAAGAAGCCACCTAATGATGATGGTAGAGGAGGGTGGACATCTCTATTCTCTCTGGGTGGTAGAGGAGGGTGAACATCTCTATTCTCTCTGGGTGGTAGAGGAGGGTGGACATCTCTATTATCTCTGGGTGGTAGAGGAGGGTGAACGTCTCTATTCTCTCTGGGTGGTAGAGGAGGGTGAACGTCTCTATTCTCTCTGGGTGGTAGAGGAGGGTGGACATCTCTATTCTCTCTGGGTGGTAGAGGAGGGTGATATTCCTTGACCTAACCTTTGTTCTCCATGTGCCCAGGACCTCCGCTCCAGTACACCTCCTACCTGGACATCCCGTGCTGCACAAGGAGTGCTCCTGCTCTCACCCACGACACAGCCCTGTGTCTACCTGCCTCATGCTGCACAAGGAGTGCACCTGTCCTAACCTCAAGAACATTCTCCCGTACTGCACAAGGAGTGCACCTGTACTAACCCCAAGAACATTCCTGTACCTGTCTGTCGCACATTCCAAATTGTCAAACTGTCTGCTTGGGGAAACTATATTAAAACACCCCTAAAACGCTCCATTCTCTCTCCTCCTGTGTTCTGCTATTGGGCTCCGCCAAATCCCATCCTCACATGTGCAAGGGCGTAAGTTTGGTTTCAACATTTGGGGGGACAATTTAAGTGAGGGGTCTCAAGGTCCTCCCCCTGAAAATGTTGAGCATCAAACATTTCATTTCCTGCAGTCTGCTGTACATTTATCCACCAATTTGTGCCTTTTCTGCATCGATTTATGGTGGAAATGTCCACTTTTATACAGTATAAATATAAATATATATATATTTTTACCTCCTTTGGGGAGGGGGTTGTCTTTCATATTAGCTACAGTATACTTTTTGAGGGTGACAAATGTACCTCTTCTCATATTGCAATACTGCAACCCCCTCTAAAGCTATGCGTGTGTGTGTGTGTGTGTGTGTGTGTGTGTGTGTGTGTGTGTGTGTGTGTGTGTGTGTGTGTGTGTGTGTGTGTGTGTGTGTGTGTGTGTGTGTGTGTGTGTGTGTGTGTGTGTGTGTGTGTGTGTGTGTGTGTGTGTGTGTGTGTGTGTGTGTGTGTGTGTGTGTGTGTGTGTGTGCGTGCGTGCGTGCGTGCGTGCGTGCGTGCGTGCGTGCGTGCGTGCGTGCGTGCGTGCGTGCGTGTGATACAGGCTGACTCACAACAGAATGCTGTAATTTACCCCCACAATTAAATCAACTAATTACTATGGCGATTAGACATAGTATGCGGTCACAAGTTGTCATGGTCGCAAACAACATGGTGATTGTAATCAGATTTGAGGAAAGCTCTAGTACACTCCCCTCCTCTCCATGTTGAACCTACCAGCTCAGCTATATGTAGCCAAGGAGCCCATTGAACAAGTGGAGACGGTAAAGTTACTGGTTTGGTCCTTGATAACCATCTGTCATGGTCAGGGCACATTGATGGAATCATCCAAAAAATGGGTGTAGGTATTCATATCACAAGACAATGTGCACCTTATGTACCATCTCATATCCTGGAACAAGTCTAGCTAGAGATCATTCATTGTATCGCACCTGGATTACTGTCCAGTGGTTTCTCAGAACAGGGCTGCAAAAGGCTTGTTCTAGGTCGCTCTACTAAACGAGCATTCACTATTCCTATTGTGGCTTGATGTGGTGAAGAGGCTAACCTCAAGCACACTGCCAACACATAAACCTCAGTTCTTGCAAGATCAAATAGTGTTTTGTAATACTGTTTATAACACCAGAAAGGCTGACAATGGTGATATTATGCGAGCCAAACCAAGAACTAACTTCCTGGAAAGAACAGTGCTTTATAGAGCCAGTATACTTTGGAATCATTTACCTCTTGATATCCGTACGTGTTTGATGACTTGTTTGAGGTTGTTTGATTTTCTTTTGTTTGTTTAGTTTTGTTGATTGAACGCTTATAGAGATGTTTGCTTTTGGTTCATGTTTGTATAGGATGACAATGACTCGTTGGGTTAAACTGGATTTGTTTTTATATTTTTACTGTATCTATAATTGTATGTTCTTCTGTTCATTTTACTTATTTATAAAAAAGAAAAGTGTTAAATATATTTGATTTATTTACTGTATTAATGTATTATTTGTTGTAATGTTGATTGTGTGTGGACCCCGGGAAGATTAGCAAACTGCTACGGCATAAGCTAATGGGGAACCTTTAAATAAAAACAAAAACTATTCCCCACACAAACATGGGCCCACATTTCTCTTAGCAGATGATTTGGTAGGTAATTAAGATTCATCTTTCACATGAATAACAGCTTGCTGTATTGCTCTCTAAAATTCCTTATTGTGTCTGTGGTCAATTGTTGTTTACATTTATTTGTATTTTTAAGGCTATTATTGGTAAGCTCCTTACTTACTACATCATCAGCATTTTGGAACCTATGGAACCCGTTCTAGTGACTGGCTGGTCCTTAAGGTCCCCTGAGTTTGCTCTGAACAGGGTAACATCTGAATATAGCTATATGATGCCCCTCTAGCTCCTGGAATGACCTCCAACAAAAAGCTTGAGATTCTCCTCTCTGTTGCAGAGTTTAAAACCTTGATCTCCAACCTTTGTCAACCAAGTTGTACATGTTTTAATTTATTTGTTATCCTTGCTTTTTGCCTCGCCTTGTTGTCTTATTGTTAGGATTTTATATGCTGTGTGATTTTGTGTGATTACATGCTTTCTTTGACTGTAAATGGGGGAAACCTCAGTTGCCCTTCGAGTTTAAATAAAGGTTTGAAATAAAATTGTATTGAAAGTATAGCATGTGCACATGTAACGGAGGTCCGTGAGTATATCCACAGTCACGATGGACTTCATGTGTTGTGATATGACTGTGGCACGTAGCGGTAAGCCTTAAGCCTGCTTTTCTTTATCATAAATCGATCAATAGAAACCGTATTAGACCCCCAATTATCATATCATGGGGTATCATTGGAAAGCCACACTCATTGGCTACAACCCTGTGCAAAGATTTTTGAGATCGCCAAATGATTGACGGAGCTAGAGCCCCGGGAGTCGGGGGTGGTAATGTGTACTTTTGCGTACTTTGGGGCACGCCTCACATATCGGCATTTAACTTGAGAACCGCTGAACGGATTTTGTTTTGATTGATTGAAAACTTTATTAACAGATTGCAGAATGGGTACAGTACAGTACAGCTCAATACATACAATTGTTAAGGGGATGCAGACTAGAGAAAGACTTTTGTCTTGTTTACATCAGGCAATCGACAGGCAACAAATAGGGCTTTAATTCTATCTATATAATGTATTAAAAGAAATGAGCCACTAGAGGTCGGCAAAGAATCGTCCAGATGTGGGCCCTTGGATGTTAAGAGGTTAATGTTTTTAAATATTTTTTTTGTAGCCAAGAGTAAAGACCATAACCCTATCAAAAACAGTAGTCAAAGTGTATATTTTCATTTTACCGATGTTTTATACGATTTATCGGAAATACGAATTTATCGGAAAATGCTAATTATCGTAAAAACCGCAAGGAAATGACTAAATCCAGATTCAACCCTGCCATTGGAAAGAGGAGCATTTTCCCTATCCATAGATGTATGATTTGGCCATAATAAGGTCAAGGTCAAGTTCAAGGTCAAATATGAATTTATAATTAAAATCGATTATCATTAATTACTGTATCTACAAATCCTTCTGTTTAATCATCTTCCCTTTATTCATTTGCTTAGATTTTTTGTACACATGATCTCAATAAGGTGGTGAATGAGCTCAGTGAGCATTTTCTCGTACCCCGCAGATTTAACATGATCAAAGATGCAAAAATCATAGATCATAATTTATATTCTCCTTTTCTTCATTACAATTTACTCAGCCTAGTAACAGACACAATATTTCTGACACTGGAAATACATACCCCCAGGTCAAATCAAATCAAATCAAATCAAATTTATTTATAGGGCCCGACAACACACGTTAATGTCCCCATGGGCCGTACAGGTCTTCTTTAAACAAGTCAAGAAGAAAACATAACAATAAGTCAAGAACAGAACAAGAACACCATAAGGTCCAAACATTTTTAGATGAATGCAAATAAAAGAAAGAATGCAAGCACTCCCAGACATACCCCACGCGAAGGTAAGGAAAAACTCACTAAAACCTAACAATAGGGAAAAAAGCTCCACAGGCAGTGTGGAGGAGAGAAACCTTAGAAGGGCCATTCAAGGGGGGATCTCCCTTCTTAGATGTTGGTGATAATAGTGTTGCAGACGGACAGTTGGTAAGCATGCACTCATGTGTGTGGTGAAACACAGATGAGTGCATGCAATAGCAGCTGTACATTTTGAAAGATTAAAGATAGAGCTAATAGCGATAGCAACTGAACATTTTGAAAGATTAAAGATAGAGTTGATAGCGGATCTATTTGAGGCACAGGGGCGGCGCAAAGAGGGTCACATCCTCCCCGTCTTAGTCACGGGACATTCAACACTCCGGTCGTTGCTCAGGGACAGCCGGAGACAGGGAGATAGGGGGTGGCGCAGGGAGGGTCGCGAACTCCCCGACATCATCGCGGGACATCCGGCACTCCGGTCACCACTACGAGACCTCCGGAGACAGGGGGGCACGCAGAGGGGGTCGCAATCTCCCGGCCTTCGTCACGGGACGTCCAACACTCCGGTCAACACTCCAGGACAGCAAGTCATAGGGAGACAGGGAGACGGGACAGGCGTTAGACAGCTCATGAGATTGTAGTAGGCGGACATAGCAATAGATACAAGTGGTAGGCATATATGTGAATGGAGTAGATATATGAAGTAAGCGTATTATGTGAATAGAATAGAAGTACTTAACCCAGCAATGAAACCGCGTTGACTGTTAATCTGTTAATCTGTTAACAGTCTGTTAATACTGTTAATCAGTTGACAGGACCACGGACAGACGGCGGTGAATAACTGATCCAAGGCCTCGGAGGTGCATGTAGAGCAGTCACCACAATCTTGGCCAAGACCCCGAGGCATCCATCACCTTAGTCAGCGCCAGGAGACGGGCACTCAGAGAGAAGGGGGAGGGAGGGGGGGGGGAGGGGGGGGGAAGAGGGGGGGGGGGAAGAGTTAGAGAGTTCCCATGTTTGTGGTGCTGCAAAGGAGCAGACATGTAGTACCCTGTAGTGCCATGTAGTACCCTGTAGTGCCATGTAGTACCCTATAGTACCCCGTAGTGCCATGTAGTACCCCGTAGTACCCTGTAGTACCCTGTAGTGCCATGTAGTACCCTGTAGTGTCCTATGGTACCATGTAGTACCCTGTAGTGCCATGTAGTGCCTTGTAGAGCCATGTAGAGCCATGTAGTACCCTGTAGTGCCATGCAGTACCATGTAGTACTCTGTGGTACCATGTAGTACCATGTAGGTCCCTAGATGTTCCTAGATACCAAGAACATGCTAATTGACCTTGCAGAAGTGGAGCAATCTTCCATTTACTTAGGCATGTACCTTTAGGGGAAATATTCCTACAGCTTAACAGGTTAAAATAAAAGGCATCCAGACCCATTACTTAGAAGTAAATTCACCTCTTGGTATAGTGGTCTGCGATGTCGCCCGCGGTGTGGGAGACCGAGGTTCGACTCAGGGCATGTCAAATGAGACCGGTTTCACACACACACACACACACACACACACACACACACACACACACACACACACACACACACACACACACACACACACACACACACACACACACACACACACACACACACACACACACACACACACACACACACACACACACACACACACACACACACACACACACACACACACACACACACACACACACACACACACACACACACACAGAGGACTCATTGTTACTCAGTTAACAGTTAGCCCAGCTGTGGAAATTGATTATGTGGCAGATTATGAAGAAGTGTGCAAAGTATTTTGCCCAATAGGGTTTTAATTTAACAAAATACTGGATTCCAGCAGCAATAGACAGACAATAGATCGAATACACACACACACACACACACACACACACACACACACACACACACACACACACACACACACACACACACACACACGCACGCACGCACGCACGCACGCACGCACACACACACACACACACACACACACACACACACACACGTCACACACACACACACACACACACACACACAGAGAGAGAGAGAGCGGGGGAATGAGTGTATGTGTGAGGCTGAGAGAGAGAGAGAGAGAGAGAGAGAGAGAGAGAGAGAGAGAGAGAGAGAGAGAGAGAGAGAGAGAGAGAGAGAGAGAGAGAGAGGGATAGTGGATGGGGTGAGGTGAGGTGAGGGAGGGGGGGCAGGCAAATTCCTTGAGACAATGGGCTTTACAATCCAGTATTTGTACATAGGCAGCCCAGGCCTATAGGGCCAAACAAACCTGTCAATGACGATTCTATAGTTTATTTTTTGGTACAGCCATCAAAATGATTAGTAATAACAATTAGTCATTACAAAAATTAAGCCTGTTCATCTATTTGATTCAACGACTTTGTGCTTGGTGTAGGCCTATTAATTTAAAACCTACAGGATTGGGCGTCACAATAAGAGATGTAAACTGTGTACATTTGGGAGAGAGTTGTGTCAATGTGTGTAGGAAGGAATACCTGTGTCAGGTAAGTAACGTACTATGTTGGGTCTCTATCCTTCTGCACAGACACTCCCTCTCCTCTGCACCTCCGCCGGCAGCCCCCTGCTAGTCCCGCCCCTGAGCAAGACGCTTGGAGTCTGATGGTCTCTCCACTCGTCTTTGACCAACGGGGGTCCAACTTGCTCGCTGCTACAAGTTGGCTTTTCTTTTTTCGTTCTTTTTTTTTTTTTTTTTTTAACAAGTCTTCTGCACTTTTCGGGATTTATTATTTCCACCCGTCCCGCCTATATACCGTTTTATTGGGGCGAGTCCGCGGACTACTAGTTTTTTTCATCCCCGGTCAAAATCCAACAAGGTAAGCCGATCAAGCGCAGGTAGCGCGCTATGGACGAGTTGCGCTCACAACAGGTGCGCTCTATAGTGGCGCCTTTAGAATAGCCTACCTACTACTACTGTTGGTAATGTACATGTCTTGTCTAAAGTGTATCCTACTCATTCATACATTTTAGTTGCCTGTTGTTGAACTTGGGGCTAATTGAGTCATACTGTAGATCAACAATAAAGACGGGCTCGATTGTGAGACAGTGGAAACCTTCGCACCTGCGACACAGTTTGAAGGCTAAAGCCAGGGGTTCGGGTGGGCTTTTGTCCCTCTGATGAGCGCACCTTGTTGTATTGTCCTCTTCACTCCTCTATTCCACAGTACTGCTTATACAACTGCGCGATTTGGTCACCTGATGTTTGGGAAGATCTCTTATCCGTGACATAATGACAGATGAGACGGCGTTATGATATACATTCATACTATATAGCCTATATATCCGTAGACCCGACCTGATGAATTGAAAATGGGGGACCCTGATGTAAACAAGACGAAAGTCTTTCTCTGGTCTGCATCCCCTTAACAATTGTGTGTATTGAGCCGTACTGTATTGTACCCATTCTGCAATCTGTTAATACAATGTTCAATCAATCAGACCGTATAGGATTCTTGCAATACAGTCAATTACCGCGGGTTCACCTTTTGCTAGTTGATTACAATCAACCTGTTGTTTGCGACCAAGACGTCTTTGATAGAAAATTATGAATGGCCTTGTTGTTCGCCTTATGTAGCTGGTATATTTATATATTTTGGCATGACAAGGGTCACCTGGAAATGTAGTCATGGCACAGATTACGTAGCTCCATTATTTGAGGAAGACCCCTACTGTATGCAGTCTAGACGTATTATAAACATTTCCCTTGACAAAATGATCGAGTGAATATTATTGCAACCATATAGCTAAGGTATTGTAATGGCAAGGCCAACAAAGTAATTTTTTAAGTACAAATGCCGAACATTTGTTTTCTGGCGTCTGGTATTTGCCCAAAACCTCATACTATGCAGTTGAGCATTGTATACTGTGGTTATTGTTCATACGGTACCAGCTATCCCGTACAAGACGCCTGCTGCATATTGATCGATTTTGATTTTGTATATACTTATATAGGGCCCACTTCCCTTTGTCTCGGTTGAGTTGAGAGCCACCTGTCCATGCATTCATAATTGATGATGTAGATTGACTGTAAGGCCATTACTCAACTATTGCTCAGTCAGCCCTAAATGCTACAAGGCCTATAAGCCTAAAGCCACTGCTGCTGCCATTCATACCAGTCATTGTCCCAACAGGGATCCCCAGATATCACGACCACTCTGAACCAATAAGGGCCTTGAAAGTTCAATTGCCTGCTCATTTTTAGAATCGGTTCTCCTAATGCAACCCTCCTGCGAGTCGGACCGTCAGAGACGCCTGCCTCGACCCAGAGCTTCCCTTTGGATAGTGCTTTCTGACGAGCCGCTTCGCCTCGCTATATAACCTGAGAGGAGCTGAAGCACCGGCAACAACAGAGAAAATATCCTGTCTGACTTGTTTTTGGGAGAGAATTCGGCACAACACAAGGCGGTCAATGTAGACAATGAGAGGTTGAAATTGAATGAAAGTTGGGGAGATGATACTAATGATTGGGTGGGGGGGGGGGGGGAGGTTGGCAAAATTAAAGGAGGAGAGCGGATTATGGGTTGAATTACCTCACCAGCACCTGTATTATCAGTGTGGTTGAGTGGCTTTCTCAGGCTTGAGGCCTATGTGTGTGTGTGTGTGTGTAGCCAGACAGTAACTGTCTATTGCCTAGATAGTAGATACTCATAGCACTGAAGGGGCCCGTGGATAGCTGTAGGCATCGGGCACGCACTGCAACCTAGTGTCAAAACAAACCTTATTTGTATTAAGCAAATGTATTCACACTTATCCTACTTAGTCAAGGTAACGGGTGAAGAGGGAACAGACCAGCAGAACCATCTGTGCCACATAATTCACAAGTCTCTTCCAGACGAGGTCTACCCCACGTCCCTCAGTAGACATGCTCTCATCATCTGCGCCGCAAACCAGTTGAGGCTGCCACCCTCACCGCCGCGGCTTGAGCGGTCCGTTATTCATTCACATTCAGTCAGTTAGCTTGACGCTTTTATCCAAAGCCGCACTTGCGAATTGTGAACAAGTCAGCAGGAGGGGTACACCTCTGGCGGCTAAGGGGTATTGTTCGTTAAACGGTGTCAAACGTGAGTGCTACACTCTTGAGTGCATAGTAGTATAGACTTATTAGCACGGTAGGCAGTAGTGTAGGGATAGTAACATATTACTTATAGTATATAGTCATAGTCTTAGACATAGTAGTAAAGTACACGGTAGTAAAAAAAATATATATCTTTTTTATTTCAGATATTGATTGATTGATTCTAGTGGGCCTGCCTTTCATCCACAATGACTCCCACAATAGGGCTGTCATCAATTAAAAGCATTATTTGTCGGCTACTATTCATTCTACTCTTTGGACTAATCAACAAGCCTATGATTTCATTTAGGCTAATCGACAAATCGCTATAACGCAGTCATACAGAAGGGTGTCTTTTGAATCTGGTTCTTACTAGAGATGTGCTGATGCTTTTTTCAGGACATAATAACCTTCAAGGAAATGTTGACTTAAGACCAAAGTGATGGGACTAAATGGACCCTGGAGTCTCTGGACCGCAGTGTCACAGCTGACGAGCAGTTTAGGAGTGTGAGATCAAGAGAGAGAGGGAGAGAGAGAGAGAGAGGGCGTAACAGGTTTTTCTGTAAACCGCCGATTGAAGCGATGCGAGATAAGAGTGAGAGGAGGAGAGTCCATGTTGCTATTATAAACATCCTCTCGGGTGTTTTTCTCAGGGGAAAGTCGAGTGGCTTTTTCCCCTGCACTGTTTTCCCCAAAACGTAAAGAAATCTCTCAAGGAGAGGAATAACAATGGGCTTCACTTATCTGCGAGATGGATCAGGCTATAAGAGTGGTGTGGTAACACAGACGGAGTATGTTTAGAATATGTGGTATGTACACACAGCACGTTATTCAATATTTCTAGATGATTATCACTGTAGATGGCATCGCATTTTTACCTCCATTGAAGCACGCCGATGGCGGACAGTCGACTCTACGAGACTTGAGTTCGATTGGTCCTTGGCAGCCAGGTTGGATGTGAAATCACCTTTCACAATTCTTTTTTTGATAATCGATTAATCTGTCGATTATTACTTAACAGGCTTTTCTATACATCAAATTACTTCAACAACAGGCCATGGCGGGGCATCGTAACCTATACATAGACCCAGCTGATATATTTAGTTGCCTATTAGTTGATTTAGTTGTCTGCAGCCCTACCCTTCACATCGCATTTCGGAGGGAAGAGTTAAAAATGTAGCTTGGCCGAATGGCGGTAGCTACAGTACAGTCCCCTACCTGCTGGTGGCCGTTAGGCAAACTGGCAAACCTGTGGGAACCACGTTGCCGCCACGTTGCTGAGCTGACATGACATCAGTGCTTAGACGTCTCTCTTCTCAGTAGGGTACACTGAGCTAATGACCCCCCCCCCCCATTGTGGAGACAGCACAGCTCTGCTCCAGTCTCATTGCAAAACACAGAGAATGTTAGCCCAGATGATTAGGTAAAGACAATTGCAGCATAATTGCCATCATATGCCTGCATTGATGAAGTCCAATTGTCACGTGGAAGCTTTGAGTGATTTCGGTTGGACTCTTTCATTTTTTTCCAATTCGGTTTAATA
Organism: Notolepis coatsorum; assembly: GCF_963971535.1. Taxonomy (NCBI): domain Eukaryota; kingdom Metazoa; phylum Chordata; class Actinopteri; order Aulopiformes; family Paralepididae; genus Notolepis; species Notolepis coatsorum. Next base: position 20,005,028 of record NC_140171.1, read on the forward strand.
ATCCACAATGACAAAGGATGTAATACGCGCCAGAGAATCTGATCACGGAGAGTTTAGGCACTCTAGATGTGATACTACTACGTAGTACCTCTTTTGTTAGGTGCAAAGGGGTTGGAGCCTACAAATAATTGTTCTCTTTAGTCTTGGTTTCTGTTATGACCTTTGTATTTTTGTTGTAAGCGTCACCTTACCTTCCCTTGATTCATTGTGAGATAAACGGAGGCTGTGACCACAGCTCTCTGTCGTCACCTGCTCTCTGAACAATAAATAGGCTTAACCTATATGTTTTAACTTTAAGATGTTCATTTGAATCATTTCCTAGCGTCCAATTACATGGCATGAGCACGTTATTTATTTAATAAGGATGTGTTTTTTTTTTTTTTTTAACCTTTATTTACCCAGGGTAGGTTCGCTGAGCACAGATGCTCTTTTTCAGGAACGCCCTGCTTCACATTCACACAGTTCCATTCACACCTGGGAGCTGCCCGGTACAACCACAGTTGACACCATTGGCCACTGAGCAACTCCAATGGAGCAGTTGGGGGTTAAATGCCTTGCTCAAGGACACTTCAGCGGTTGGTGTTCCTGCCGGTCCCGGGGATCGAACCGGCAACCTTCTGGTCACAAACCTGCTTCTCTAACCTTTAGGCCACCGCTGCCCCACAATCTTAGTGGCACTTTTAACAAATCCACCCTCCTCTAGGAAAACATGATGTAGGCTACTGTATGTATCGGAGGCAGTAGGTGTGATATTAATTTCAACAGCCTTCCTCTGGAAAAAGCCTGACCTCTGGAAAAGCAGCCTTTGACCCCTAAGCCTGCCCTCTGAGAAAGCAGCCTTTGACCCCTAAGCCTGCCCTCTGAAAAAGCAGCCTTCGACCCCTAAACCTGCCATTTGAAAGAGCAGCGTTCAACTTCTAAGCCTAGCCTGCCCTCTGAAAAAGCAGCCTTCGACCCCTAAACCTGCCCTCTGAAAAAGCAGCCTTCGACTCCTAAACCTGCCCTCTGAAAAAGCAACCTTCGACCGCTAAACCTGCCCTCTGAAAAAGCAGCCTTTGACTCCTAAACCTGCCCTCTGAAAAAGCAACCTTCGACCGCTAAACCTGCCCTCTGAAAAAGCAACCTTCGACCGCTAAACCTGCCCTCGGAAAAAGCAGCGTTCAACCTCTATATCTGCCCTCTGAAAAAGCAGCCTTCAACCCCTAAACCTGCCCTCTGAAAAAGCAGCGTTCACATACTTTTTAGACGTCTTTTTTTCCACTTTGTCTCTTCACCCAAATCACTCCCATTGCTTGTCCTCTTAGTTCTCTTTGGCCAGATCGCTTCCTTCGCCCTCCCAGTGAGCTGGGTAACCAGATGCCGCGGTCCGTAACTTAAGTCGTCATGACGCATCCCGGCCCTCGGGTAGACAGTGGCTGGTCTCCATGGTTACAGTCAACAGTCTGGACAGAGCAGTGGTTGTAACGATATCCTCAGAACAATGCTAAACAAAATGGCTGCCACCACCGTGACTTCCAGCTCCCCGCCAGGCCCCCAGCTGTCTATTGAGCGAAACTCCATATAGCAAGCAAACAGATGGCAGATACGCATATATATAGTCTAGTTCAGATGCTATCAAGAGATGTCAACAGAAGTCGCATGGGCCAAGCCATTTGATATAGATTCTGTAGTCACGGTAATGCCATTAAGAGATGATGGTCCTCTTGAGATAGGCTTGCATTCTCATTGCAACAGAAGTTTATTGGGGATGAACTTGGAGGGAAATGTGAAGTAGTAGTAAAAGTTCAATGGGTTCTGGGTTCAGCTTTAGACCTATGAATATAGTCTGGTCGCACTAGTTATGAATATAGTCTGGTCGCACTAGTTATGAATATAGCTGTCTGGTCACACTATTTATGAATATAGCTGTCTGGTCACACTATTTATGAATATAGCTGTCTGGTCGCACTAGTTATGAATATAGCTGTCTGGTCGCACTAGTTATAAATATCTGTCTGATCTAACTAGTTTGCACTGTAAAACAGTGTGTTCTAATACACTGTAATAAAGAGTGTGTTGTATTAAGCCTCAATCGCTGCCATGGTAGCCTAGTCGATGCCCCATAGCTCTCATTTATCGGCTGCATTGAAACTTTGCGTGAGGGGAAACATTAAACTTTGGTTATTCACTGATAAATACTACTGAAACCTCAAAGCCCCAAAACTGGGACTGCTCGATTTATTAATATATATTTTTTAAAACCACCAAATACGTACACCAAAAGTGCCTGTTTGTGCCAGTTAAACAAAAAACTTGCTTGAAATCTCTCTCTGAAAACCTGTGAGGTGTGAGTTTGTTGCTGGAAGCTGTGGAGCATGGATAGTAACAGCGAAAAGTTAGCTTAGCGTTGTCCCAAAAGATAAAAACAGTGGTTTGTGTTTGTGCATTTCAAAAATTGTGTTAACAACATGTTGCCCACTTTGCGTAGCATAATTATGCTATTGATACGGACATGCCGTTCCATGAGTGGAGAGATCTGCTGCAGACAGTGGAGGTAATGTACAATACGCATCAAGCATTGGTTATATTGCTGTGCATTGTTATGTCCGCGGAGCGAGACATAATAAAATCGGTAGCAACCGTGTGTTTCCACATAATATCTTGTGAAAATAACTACCAACAAGTAATGGCTAGTAACGACAGGGAAACACTAGGTAACACTGACTGAAAAAAACTACCAACAAGTAACGGCTAGTAACGACAGGGAAACACTATAGGTAACACTGACTGAAAAAAACTACCAACAAGTAACGGCTAGTAATGACAAGGAACCACTAGATAACACTGACTGACAGTACAAAAAGGGGTGATGACTGACTGAAGACAACTGGTGACACACCGGGAGGTCGAACTGCATGTGGAAGACATGCAAGGACATCTGTGCCAGAAAGACACAGGGAGAGAGACACTAGGGAGACGGGGTTCGTTGAGGAGCTGGATGTATGTTCAGTTGCTATTGCATGCACTCATCTGTGTTTCACTACACACATGAGTGCATGCTTACCAACTGTTAGTCTGCAACACTACTATCACCGACATCTAAGAAGGGAGATCCCCCCTTGAATGGCCCTTCTAAGGTTTCTCCCCTCCACACTGCCTTTGGAGCATTTTTCCCTATTGTTAGGTTTTAGTGCGTTTTTCCTTACCTTCGCGTGGGGTATGTCTGGGAGTGCTTGCATTCTTTCATTTATTTGCATTTATTTTAAATTTGTTGGACCTTATGGTGTTCTTGTTCTGTTCTTGACTTATTGTTATGTTTCTTCTTGACTTGTTTAAAGAAGACGTGTACGGCCCATGGGGACATTAACGTGTGTTGTCGGGCCTTACAAATACATTTGATTTGGTTTATGTACACAGTCGTGACAGGGAGAGCACCGGTTAGTCATTATAGATTAGGCAAAGTTGGCCACCTCCTGGGTTCCTCTAAATAGATGACTAGTGTTGATGATTAACAACGAAAGAGACATAGGGGGAAGAGGGAGAGAGAGAGAGAGTTTGAAGAGTGGGCATATAGGGTACTAGCTATGAAATAATTGTGTTATAATGGCTCTTTGTTTGTTTTTTTGCATAGAGAGAGCGGCAGAAGGGTCACAATGACGCTTGTTGCTGCCCACGCCATGTCAGTGACGACTGTGCACAAGGATGGGTGGGAGGTGGGGCGAGGGAGGGCGAAGTGAGGAAGGGGGCAAAGGTGACTTTGGAGAAGGTCTGTCCAACGCACTTTGTGAACCACAACCCTGTGGATGTTCTAGTGACGCACAGGGTTTATGGCGGAGGGGAATGTGCTAATGGGGTTCCTCGACAGCTCGACGGTACCAGATCTTCTTGACATTAGAATTGTTAGTATCTAGAATCTCCCCCGTCATATGGTGGCAGAGGAGAGTTGGGCCAGCAAGTAAAGAATGTCAAATATCGAATAAAGGAAGGACGGAAAGAATGCAACTCGAGCCTCTCCCACTGTGACCCAGCTCCTTCTCGCACCTCCGGTAGGCCCCGCTGCACTCATTGTAGTGGACTGAGCCTTCTTATCTCGTTTTATTGGAGGATTTGTTTGCCTATGTCTGTGAGGCGCCTCCCTGAAGATTCCCAGGTATTTAGTTTGGAACCAAGTGAGTAAACGGAAAGCAATCGGCTCAATAATGCACCCAGCCCGCCTCGGCTTTCTATTGTATTGTGTTCGTAATCTTGTTAAATCATTCTTGTATAAATATACATATGATGAGAGCGAGGATATGGTTCTACTATATTTACCTGTGGAACAACTGTGGTTAAGCTGCACTGGCTACAGTGGTGGTTTTTAGATGGAGAGCACCTGATGGATCAGCAGTGTCACTAACTCATTCCGTTACTGATACAATAGAATGCAATATTTTGCCTGCCGATGTTAAATCAATACACTGATGCCAAGTATCAATACAAAATAAAAAACCCATTTTACTGCAATAAAGATGATTGGAATGAGGTGAACAGTGAAGTATCCTGTTCGATAAAAGAGATGATGCTGTATTTCTATTGCTAGAAATGTTATTGCTTTCTATGTTAACAGTTTTTCGTTGGGGACATGCTCTGCAGTTGAAATAAGGTAAAAAAAACCCGCAATATATCGTGATATTACCATACTGTGACTCTAGTATCATGATATTATAGTATCGCAGGCCACCAGTCAGTCACGGTTAGCCGCTCTGCGGCTCGCAGACGCTTTGCTTCCCATCAGTGACACCTCGGTGCTCTCGTCACGTCCGCAGTATCATTGACGCGCTGCGTCTCGTCTCAGTGTCGCGCTAACGTGGTCTGTGTTTCTGTCCCTCCAGCCATGCATCTACCCCCCTTGCTGCTCCCGCTGCTCGGCCTCCTCTCCTGGGGCCCCGGCACGTTGCAGGCCGCCAAGGTGATCGTGGTGCCGCCCATCATGTTCGAGTCCCACCTGTACATCTTCAAGACGCTGGCCACGGCGCTGCACGCAGAGGGCCACGAGACCCACTTCCTGGTCTCGGAGGGGCGCGAGGTGCCCCCCTCGCCCCACTACCACTTCCAGCGCTACCCGGGCATCTTCAACAGCACCACGGCGGACGACTTCCTCCAGTCCAAGGTCAGCAACATCTTCTCGGGCCGCCTGACGTTCCTGGAGCTCTTTGACATCCTCGACCACTACTCGCAGAACTGCGACGCCGTGGTGGGCAGCGTGGAGGTCATGACCCGGCTGAAGGAGGCCAAGTTCGACCTCCTGCTGGTGGACCCCAACGAGATGTGCGGCTTCGTGATCGCCCACATCCTGGGCGTGCAGTACGCCGTGTTCAGCACGGGCCTGTGGTACCCGGCCGAGGTGGGCGCCCCGGCGCCACTCTCCTACGTGCCGGAGTTCAACTCCCTGTTGACGGACCGCATGACGCTCTCCCAGAGGATTACCAACACGGCGGTGTACCTGGTGCAGCGCTTCGGCGTCCATTACATAGCGCTGCCGAAGTACGACCGCATCATGAGGAAGTACGGCGTGAAGCCCCAGGTGGCCATGGCCGACCTGGTGCAGGGCAGCCGCCTGTGGATGCTGTGCACTGACATGGCCCTGGAGTTCCCCCGGCCCACCCTGCCTCATGTGGTCTACATAGGGGGCATTCTCACCAAGCCCCCCAACCCCTTGCCACAGGTCAGTGCTCAGGAGACTGTGCGTGTATGTTAGCCTTTTGTGTGTCCGATCTTGTGTATAAGTATTTACATTTACATTTAGTCATTTAGCTGATTTAGCTTTTATCCAACGCAACTTACAGGTTCTGTACAACAGGTCAGCAGGAAGGGTCCAACTTGGGTGCACTGCTAGTAGTATAGACATATTGGCATAGTGGATAGTAATATAGGCAAGGAATGTCTTATATGTCATCAAAACACACATGTAAAAGATCATCAAAATTAAGAAACGGTCACAGACTGAAACGGGGAGATTTATAATCATGTTTTTAAACTGTCCATAGATTTGTGGGGTATTGATTTTCTTTTAGCAAGAGTTGACGATCATTCCAAGAAGCCAGGGCATTAAAGGGGAACTATCTTATAAATGGCCTTTTTCAGTGTTTAGCATTGTTTCCTAGCTATGTGGACTTATATTAATATGATCTATGTATCTAATTCTCATATTGGTGCATTCTTCCAATTCTCCTCTCACAATATTCACCCTCACTGAACTGAGTCATCTGAAAATGTGATGTCAGAGAGACTCCACTGCATGATAATGTGGCAGATGCCACCAGGCCACACAGTGGTTTAGGAGCCCAGCCTCAAAACGGCTCGAGATCTTGAGGTAGAAAAATGCTGTTTTTGAGGACTTGATTAGAAATACAAAACAATGAATTAAAAAAATATATAATTACAGAGGTGTTCCATAAACTCACAGGAATTGTGTAAAAGTGCCCAAATAGTGAAAGAAATAGTAAAATAGTTCCCTTTAAAACAAAAGGCTGACTTTCCAAGCTCACTCTGCACTCTGTGGACCTTAACTCATTGGGGGCCAACAGCGCCCTCTGCTGTTGGCCCTTCAGCACCAGTGCTTTATCCAATGTAGGATAGGACTTACTTGCGAGTGCTTAAAATATATCAAATATAATAGCAATAGATCTAAATAACACGTTCATCGTCAGTGGGTTGCTTCCAGTCAACATGCATGAAACAGAATTTTTTTTCATACATACATTTCCGTTTTATACCGTGATGAATATGAATATATTTCTAGAGCGTTCTGTCTCATCTCAATAAACTCCAGCAAATCGAGCTTCAATGTATTTCGTTAGAAATCGTGCCATTTGTCGCTTGATTTATGAATCTTTTTCAAATAAATGCTAGATTATCGATATTATGTGTCATCATGCACGAACAGAAGCGGGGTCTGAAAAATCGCTTCTCCGTACTTTGGTCGGCACGAACCTCACACACACGGTGCGTGCGCTCCGATGGCGGTGGAAGAAACATCGGATTAACTCAAGATTCGTAACATAAAGTCCTTACCTCACATCTGATGTAGTGCAAAAAGATTAATCCAATTCCTGATCGCCATTCCAAATATTGATCACGTTTATTGATCCAACGTTATATGTCCAAAAGACATGCTGCTCCGAGTGTCGCCAGTCCATCTGTTATAACGATACTGCATGCCCGAGAAGTAAAACCTCGACCGGACTTCTTAGATTGATGCACAGCCCCAGCCAGAGGGATTCCAATGATGTGCAATACCATCCGGGAGACATTAGGCAGCGGTATTTGCCCTTTGCGAGCTCAGACCCATTCCCAATGATAACGTCAGGTTGGATGGATGAAAAATGTATGGATATAGCAAATAAAATAAATATCGATTAAAACCTGAGATATCTTGGGTCTTGGCGCTCAGAGCATGGCGAGTTAACCCGAGAAATCTCGGGGTTGGCCTCCAAAGGGTGAACACTCCAACTTTTTGGGAAATTTGCTTATTTGCAAACTTATTTGCTTGTGTAACTCTACCCTGGAGTTACACAAGCAGATACATACCCTTTTCTTCTCTGTGCATGGCTTAGGGAACAGCCGCACCAGTGATTTCATCACCTCAAAAGCCCCGTTTTCAAAAAGCAACAGGGCTTTTGAGGTGATGAAATCACTGCGCCCAGGCAGCAGTGGTTCGGCAAAAGAAATTCCGAGTATATATCTGCTTAGAAAATGAAAATGTCTAATTCTTTTTTTCATTTCTCTATGTGGTAAATACACAGGTCACAACATGTTTACAGGAACGTTTTGGAGTTGTATTTGGAGTGTATTTCTGTTTCTGACTGTTGGGAACTAGGCTACACTGGCACACCTACTTCCAGTGAATGACGCTAAGCTAGGCTAACGGTGTGGCTGTTCCCTAAGGCTAATGCATGCACAGAGAAGAGAAGGGTATCTGCTTGTCTAACACCAGGGTAGATGGCAAATGAGCAAATTTCCCCAAAAGTTGGCGTGTTCCTTTAAGCATCAGTCAGTCATTTGAGCAGGTCAGACAGGGTCCATAGTTCCAATCTAGCAACATTGTGATACAAGGTGGTCATGTCGCAGCAATGGCCTTAAAGATAAACAGGTATTATTTCGCCTCTCTTGTCGGAGATGACAAACCACTTTATCATCTGATAACAATGGTGAGTATCATATCACCAGTAATACATCCGAGTGCAGAACGATGGAGGTCTTTCAGAGTGGAAAGAGCCGTTTTTGATGATGTGTCCTTAGTTGACCTCAGGCTTAAAGGCAGCTTCCAACACGTTACACTATACGGGTATTGTTTTCAGATCAAGTCCGTAACTATGCTAGATGAAACCTAACAAAGAGGGAAGACCGATCCGCTAGATCCACACTTGTCCACACACTGTATGTCCTTGCAGCACGTCAGTAGGGCAGTAAGTACTTAACGAGCACAGAAAGAATAAGTGTGTTGGTACCTTTTTTAATACAGGCTTTTACTTAGGAGGAAGTAAATCCCAGACACAGTCCTCACTATGATGGACAACAACCAAGCTTGGCTGTCATTATGCAAATGTTTGGCTTTGTATGTGGGAAGGGAAGCCTTATTGATTTCAGGAAAAGCCTATCTTTTTGTTTTTAGAGTCACTGTCAACTGTCCCCCATTGACAAATGTCAATAAATTATTCAAAAGCTCACATGAATGAATTCATTCCAGGGCACGCTGGTGGTTAGCCCCTCTCACCCTGTTGGGGAGAATAGGGTTTTTCATGGAGGGAATCAAACCACCGCTTGTCTCATTCACACAATGTACTCTCTGCAGTAAACATGTCTGCTGCAGCTCATTGTCAGTCCACATACATGTTGACGGACTCATTCAATCACTTCCTTCTCTTTCTCCATCTCTTCTCTCCCCCCTTCCCCTCCTCTCCTCTCCTCTCCTCTCCTCTCCTCTCCTCTCCTCTCCTCTCCTCTCCTCTCCTCTCCTCTCCTCTCCTCTCCTCTCCTCTCCCCTCTCCTCCTCTCCTCTCCTCTCCTCTCCTCTCCTCTCCTCTCCTCTCCTCTCTCCTCTCCCCTCTCCTCTCCTCTCCTCTCCTCTCATCTTCTCTTCTCTCTCTCCCCCCTTCTCCTCCTCTCCTCTCCTCGCTCCACTTCGTCTGCCTTCTTTATACTTTTATTTGTGTATTTTACACAGTTCTCCATCTTCTCTGGCTGGTTCACTGGTGTCTCTCTACCCTCACTCTGTGTCTGTTGTTGTCTCCACTACAAAGCAGGCCTTTATGGATGGTGCTGGTCTTTGCCTTGCCCTGTTCGGGTTGGGATCGAAGGGAGGCACAGATATATTGAGGGGGGGGGGGGGGGGGGGGGGGTTAAGTCCGTTCGGACGGACAGAGACGAGAGCGCAGGCCGGCGGTATCTGCTGCGGGGGGTTGTCGGAATGCCACTCCAGCCAATGGGGAGCATTGTGCGGCGTATGGGGCGGCGGGGGTCATAATGGAAGTGGAGGGAGAAGGGATGCCATTGTTCTGAGTTCAGCTCTCTAGGGACACTGAGGCTGCTTCATGGGGACACTGAGGCTGCGTTGTAGGGACAGTAGGGACACAGGGCCCCCAGTGTGTGTCCCTGAGACTGCCCCTTGCCAAGCCCAGGCCCGAGCCGCCGCAGCTGGACCATTCTCTGCCCTCCCCCTCCCTGTCCTCCTCCTCCTCCATCACTTCAGTGCAGCCCATCCTTGGCCTCGTCCCCTTCCGTCCGTCCTACGCAAAATGAGATTTGGAGACTTGCGCCCATTCTGCACCACAGGGTCCCGTCTGTGTCATAACCCGCTGGAAGTGTCCTCTCGGCTTCCCCCGAGTGAAGAAGCCTCTCGCCGATGGGCTCGAAGGCACGCCCGGGCCGACATACTCCACATTCCTCCCCGAGAGGAGGAGGCCTCACTTTCCACGGTGACGTGTGACGTGAGCCTATTAGGGATGGGTACCTTTCACATTTGAACCGATACCGGTACCGGTACCTGTGAATCGATACCGGTACCCAACGGTACCTTTTTTCTGTACTTTAGTCTCAAGAAATTTAATTTACCTACCTCAGTCGTAAAAAAAAAATCCAAACTTCAAATAACTACAATTTCGACAGTTTTTGGCTTGCCATTGCTCCGACTGCTTTGTTGTTGAATCAAGTCAAATCCTAGGTAAGCATATATTGTGCGTGTGAACGTTGACATGAAAAGAAAAAAGTAAAAAAAAAGAAAAAAGTAAAAAAAAAAATTAATAAAAAATATTTTATTTTATTTTTATTTTATTTTTTTTCCGGTTTCTCACTTGATTCGATACTCGGTAGTACCGACGTGTTTCGGTTCGGTACCTCAAACGTACCGAATTCGGTACCCATCCCTAGAGCCTATATACCTTCTTTATCAGTTCAACTTCAGTGTCGCTGAGGCAAAGTTACATGCTGCTGCAGAATACACAAAGGCATAATGATACATAAAGGTGAGAAACGCAATACAAACACGGACGGTGTGACGATAACGTCTGAAGCAAATGAAAATGAATGGAAAAAACGAAAGACATCGTGAACAATTAGCAGTGGATTAGCTACGCAGGATCATTAGTGTAAAGTGCTGACAGTTGGTTTGCATGTTTGAGCTAATGTCCTCCTCCCTGTCTGTTTGCTTTAGCGTCACATGAACCACACCGGTAGCCTGGCAACCACTGTTGAATTGAGAGAGTAAAAATGGTTTCGGTTTCTAGCCCTGCTGGATGAGATGTCTCCACTTTGAGGGTTGTTTCATAATGAATTATATCCTCGGGGGGGAACATGGGTCAAATGTGTGTGCTTTAATAATATTGTAAAACATTATATCTGAACCTTATATGAACCTTATATGTGATTTGAATGGTTTCCTGAACTGGCATATTGAGAGCAATTTCACTGCTGATACATGAAACCATTCATTTGGTGGCACACGCCCCACGCATGCATGTGTATTTCTCATGCGCGCCGGTTAGCTTTCATCCGGCGCTACTGTACAAAGGTGTAGCGCTTTGAAGGCGTTCATTGTGGATGTATGTCGATGTGTAAACTCTCATGTTTGAAGGCATTAGGCATACGGTTCACTTGAGGACACACTGGGTCTCATTCACCAATGGACTTACGACAAAAAGGGGTTTCTCTCTTAGGGCCATTTGAGACCTTTTCGGGCATGACATGAATATAGACAATATATTATAATATAATATTAATTATATATGTTTTATTGGGACGGTTGGTGAATCCCAAAATCGGCCCGAAAAGGTCTCAAATGGCCCTAAGAGAAAGCCCTTTTTTGTCATAAGTCCTTGGTGAATGAGACCCACTGCTTTCTTTGTTGCACATAATCTCACACATTATCCCACGGCTCTCCACTGTTATCCAGAGTTAATGAGTTTGAAATTATGTTTTATTGCTTTACCAGCAATAAAATTACCAGTGATATCATCTGTTATCATCAGTGATAGCAAAAGTCATACCTCTGTTCAAAACTGGAGATAAACACAACTTCACAAATTATAGGCCTGTTTCTCTACTTCCTCAGTTTTCAAAAATATTAGAAAAACTCTTCAACAACAGATTAGATAAATTCATTGATAAACATAATTTACTCACCGATAGCCAGTATGGATTCAGATCAAACCGGTCAACATCACTAGCATTAATAGAACTCATTGAAAAAAATCACAAATTCCATAGATAAAAAAAAACATGTAGCTGGAGTATTCATTGATCTGAAAAAAGCATTTGATACTATCAATCATGGTATATTAATCAGGAAATTGGAACGATATGGGATCAGGGGGGTAGTATTGGATTGGGTGAGAAGCTATCTAAATAAAAGGCAACAATTTGTGATGATGAAAGATTATAAATCTGAATGTTTGGACATTGCTTGTGGTGTCTCTCTGCGCCGCCCCCTGTCTCCCTGTCTCCGGCTGTCTCGGAGTGATGACCGGAGTGTTGAACGTCCCGTGATCAAGACCGGGAGGACGCGACCCTCTTTGCGCCGCCCCTGTGCCTCAAATAGATCCGCTATCAGCTCTATCTTTAATCTTTCAAAATGTTCAGTTGCTATCGCTATCAGCTCCATCTTAAATTTTTCAAAATGTTCAGTTGCTATCGCATGCACTCATCTGTGTTTCACTACACACATGAGTGCATGCTTACCAACTGTTCGCCTGTTTTTACTGCAACACTACTATCACCGACATCTAAGAAGGGAGATCCCCCCTTGAATGGCCCTTCTAAGGTTTCTCTCTTCCACATTGCCTGTGGTGCATTTTTTCCTATTGCAAGGTTTTAGTGAGTTTTTCCTTACCTTCACGTGGGGTATGTCTGGGAGTGTTGCATTTATTTATTTTGCATTTATTTAAAATGTTTTGGACCTTATGGTGTTCTTGTTTTCTTCTTGACTTGTTTAAAGAAGACGTGTAGGCTACGGCCCATGGGGACATTAACGTGTGTTGTCGGGCCTTACAAATACATTTGATTTGATTTGTGTCCCCCAGGGGTCAGTGTTGGGTCCAAAATGTTTCATCTTGTACATAAGCGATATTATGTAAAGTATCTAATATATTTAAACCCAGGGTCTGTGCCTGGACTGGATTGGCTAACTTGTAGGCTGACCCAGGGTCTGTGCCTGGACTGGATTGGCTAACTTGTAGGCTGACCCAGGGTCTGTGCCTGGACTGGATTGGCTAACTTGTAGGCTGACCCAGGGTCTGTGCCTGGACTGGATTGGCTAACTTGTAGGCTGACCCAGGGTCTGTGCCTGGACTGGATTGGCTAACTTGTAGGCTGACCCAGGGTCTGTGCCTGGACTGGATTGGCTAACTTGTAGGCTGACCCAGGGTCTGTGCCTGAGGGCATCCTCTGCTCCATGTCAGAGAGGGAGGCAGGAAGCATTTCCATTCGATTTAGTCCCCAAACACTCCACCAGCGCAATCTGTACATGTGTCGTACCCCCATCTCCCATTGGGCGACCTAGTCTCCAATATAATGGCCTAAGGCTTAGGCAGAAACAGGAACTTTTAGTGCTTGGAAAAGTACTTGCAATGTCTGTGGGAACCCATGATGTGTCCCATGATTCATGACGTTGACGTCAAACAATAGCTACGATAACGCTGACAAACAGTAACTACTATAGATATATTGCCCTGTTGAGAATAGTCCAAAGGTTCAAACAAACATGCATCAAACACGCAACATACATGCCAAAGACATGTGTGCTCAACACAGTCTCATTCACAGTTGAAAGGCGCTCGATTGCATATATTTAAATGCATTATGTGTAAATTATGAATACAATCTTTTATTAATTTATGCAAATATTTATTTAAAGTCTCATTGTGGTTGCCCTCATTTACAATGATGTTGAGATCATTCAAAGACAAAGTCAAAATAAGATGGAGATAATTGGTAATGACATACTAATAATATATATATACTGTATATCTTTTTTAATGTATGCTCTCTCTGTGCCTGTACGTCACAGCCTGCTAAACACCTCTGTCTCTGTATGTCACAGCCTGCTAAACACCTCTGTCTCTACACCTGTACGTCACAGCCTGCTAAACACCTTCGTCTCTACACCTGTACGTCACAGCCTGCTAAACACCTCTGTCTCTACACCTGTACGTCACAGCCTGCTAAACACCTCTGTCTCTACACCTGTACGTCACAGCCTGCTAAACACCTCTGTCTCTACACCTGTACGTCACAGCCTGCTAAACACCTCCGTCTCTACACCTGTACGTCACAGCCTGCTAAACACCTCTGTCTCTACACCTGTACGTCACAGCCTGCTAAACACCTCCGTCTCTACACCTGTACGTCACAGCCTGCTAAACACCTCTGTCTCTACGCCTGTACGTCACAGCCTGCTAAACACCTCCGTCTCTACACCTGTACGTCACAGCCTGCTAAACACCTCCGTCTCTACACCTGTACGTCACAGCCTGCTAAACACCTCTGTCTCTACGCCTGTACGTCACAGCCTGCTAAACACCTCCGTCTCTACGCCTGTACATCACAGCCTGCTAAACACCTCCGTCTCTACGCCTGTACGTCACAGCCTGCTAAACACCTCCGTCTCTACGCCTGTACGTCACAGCCTGCTAAACACCTCCGTCTCTACGCCTGTACATCACAACTTGCATCTTTTGCAGGTCGGGGACCCATGACAATTTAGGAGTCCGTTAGATCCTTTTGGATAGCCAAAGTGTCCCCATACCTTTTGACTTCAGATGTTTTTTCTGAGGAAACAAATGGACCTACGTGATCCTCCTCAACCGCTGCCATCTTCAGAGCCGCAGCCGCTAACGTAACGTTAATCAGAGTTGTTTGCGTGCTGCGTCCTCGTACCAAGCAGCATGCAAACAACAGCTGACTTTTTTTCATTAGTAGGCTGACGTTAGTCGCGTAACATTGCATTATATCGGTGGAGAAATCTTCAAATAAATCTTGCGATCTAAATTATTATATATTTTTTGGTGATTATTTATAAAAGAAACAAATAACATGGGGGGGGGGGGGGGACAATAATATGAGTAAAGGTAGCACCAGTTAGTTTATTTCCTGTTTGGGCAGGGATGATAATAACACTAGAATGCCTTTCATACAGGAGTTTCAGCCAAATGTGCTTCACAGCAGTGATGTGGACACAAAATAGACATAGGCATACATTTAACATAAAATTGGCATAATTGTAGACAGGCATAGCATGAGCAGAACGTTGATATCAAAACCAACTGTGATATTTGATGGTGGAACGTTGTCCAACTCTCTCCGAGTTATTGTTCAAATGGTCAAACTGACAAGAGGAAAGGGAGACAAAATGTCTATCTGAACGTGCTTTTGGTCTGCAGATAACCTTCTAAAAGCATCTGTTTTAAATATAACAATGGATATCACTTTTGTAAAAGCTCTACAGTGCTGCTGTATGTTATCACATCCACCATTAGCAACCATTAGTGTTTAACACATCCTGCGCCATTCACGTTGTATGACGTGTTTCAAGTTCATGCAAATTCTGCCAATCCACGGCGTACAACGTTATTGAGATCATATTTAATTTTTTCGCCATGTTATTCATAATTCCCTCATGGAGCCTGGTATGATGCAGTGGGAGCATGCACAACTCTGCAACGCTTCAATACTGCCACCTGGTGGATGATCGGCGAGTTGCCAAACCGGAAGTGGATCTCTTGTGACCCAAACAAACGGCATTTGATAATCTATATATGCGTTTATGCCTATATCTCACGTTCTAGGAATTACTGCAGAAAACGATAAAAACATATTTATATTCTAGATGGTATTTTCGTATGAATATATGAATGAAAAAGTAAAACGTTCCTACATCCTGAACGATAGATAATCGATGTTGAATGGGCCATAGTAATGTCAATTTAGCAATACAATTTAAAAAGTTATAGCCCTGCAAAGAAGGTAAACATATCCAAAGGCTTAGACTGGTGGCAGTGATCAAACATTGATGGATATAAGCGTGGCAAGGTGTTAATCATAACCACAAAAGTGTTTTTATTACGATGTAATAATCAGGTAAACAATCTAGGATGAGTGACGGCATTACTCTTAATCACAGCTATAAACATTTAGGGCTATAAAACGCCACCAACTGCCAGGTAATATTCCTTGGGAATGTGTATCAGTAGGGTTGGGTCCTGTTCACATTTAAACCGCTAGCTTTGTTCTGTACTTTTTTACTATTTATGTAATAACAACAAATTAATTTCTTCTCAATTTGGACTTACTTCTCAACATTGTTATTTATTTAGAAAATGTTGTTATTTATTTGAATTATTTTCTGTTCAATGGCCCACACTTTTTTCAGTCAAGCCCCCCTTGGGTAATAGGAAACATTAAGTGGTAAACTAGGAGGGATTCTATCAATATTTATTTAAATCCACTACATAAGAAGGGCGAATGACTGTATGTAACGCAAGTAACAATAACCTAACCTAACCTGTTAAACCTAATCTGTTGGATCAGATTTATTTTTTAACCCACTCTCAAGGTACCAGAATTTGGCACCGATTGCTCTAAGGTGAATAGATACTCTGTAGTAGCGAGGTAATGCGACGGTACCCTTAAAGGTACAGAGTTCGTTAATCAACCCTCATTATCAGTAATTTATCATTCATTGTGGAAGCACAAGCAATATCTTTTTCCTTCCAGGCTGGGGGTTCCTTAAAACTGCCTGTGGCCATAATGGTTCTTTGTTTCTTCTCAACCGCTTGGCAACATGACCGAAGCCACCTGTAATTAAAAAACAACAAAACAACTCATAGTTCTGTGAGGGGAAATATAATACATTTAAGAGGGGGACTAATATGAATGCTTGTGGGAAACGTAGGCCATATATTGAATACATTTTCCGTATTACAAGGGCAGTGTGCAGGAATCTCCTCTCTTGATATGAAGCTCCTCTCTTGACACACCTGCAAAAGAAATATTGGACGTGCAAGTTCTAGAAAGAAACATAGCCCTGAAAATGTTTTAATATCAAAATGTTTTAATATCATTATTCAGAACACACTCCACAGGTAATACCATTACCTACTAGAAGTATCTTTTAGTTTTAAACACTCTCTTTCTGTGTATGTTTGTGTGTGTGTGTCTTCCAGGAGTTCGAGGCGTGGGTGAACGACACAGCAGAGCATGGATTCGTGGTGGTGTCGTTCGGGGCCGGGGTCAAGTTCCTGTCCCACGACATGGCTCACAAGCTGGCCGGAGCGCTGGCCAGGCTCCCCCAGCGTGTGGTGTGGAGGTACGCTATCACTTACACCGCACACAGCCCTGCAGGCTTTCATGAAAGATAATGTTCCCCTTTGCAAGGTTTTGGTCTTCTGTTTTTGTGAATCATGGCGACGCTCGGATCGGCTTCAAACAAACCAAACCAAAGTACTTTAGTTGTTGAACGAAGTGTCTCGGCGGGCCATCATTAGAGGAGTCACGTTATGAAATACCCAACTGGGGTTTGTAGGTGAGAGATGACATCATTAATGTGTGAGTCAGCCTGCATCACACACACGCCAGCCGCCCTGCCGTCTGAAGGACATTTGAGTTGTTTAGGAAAGAGTCACTGTGTCCATAACAATAATAATCATCAGTGCTAGTAATGTTCTGTCAGTGTAGAGTGATACTATATTAGAAGTCAGAGTCGCAACGAGGGGGTGGTTCAGAGGGGGAGCTGGGGCCCCCTCGTCCGGGAGGCAAAATAAGTGTGCAGTAATTTCCTGCAACTTAAAAACATAATTTCAATATTCAAAAAAATCTAACACAAGGGTAAGTTCCAAATAAATTATTTATTTAAGTACAGTGTATAAGGTTGCAAAATAGTTCAACATTGAACACGAAAACACACGCACGCACGCACGCACGCACGCACGCACGCACGCACGCACACACACACACACACACACACACACACACACACACACACACACACACACACACACACACACACGGACTGAGGACAGAGCAATCACGTATTATTAGACAATGATGCATCTGTTTCTAAGCTGCCCCCAAGCTTTCACTGCAAAAAAACAACAGAAATGTAAAATAATTATAATATGGCGCATTGTCATAGCGACGCCGGCGCCCCTATACCATTGTTTGTTTAGGGAAAGCCTTGGTAGTCAGACTCACTGGTGTAAAATCAGCTGCCCTGATATGAATATGTAAGCGGGTCAAAATCACCTATATACCTGAAACCCACGCAGTAAACCTGGGTTTTCAACGATGGCTCCTTGGCCTTGTCCCCCTGACTGGGATCCCACCTCAAAGGAATCTACCGATCCTATCTACAGGTTTATTGACATTGGCTTAAAAACACGGGAGGCCTCGTGTTAACGGCAGCGTTCCTTGACCAATGACCCCACAAGGGCACAATGTGCAACAGCCCCTTCCATTGATACTGTGGGTCGGCGCCTGCGTGAGCGTGTCACACATGCGCGTTCAGGAGATGATCAGAGGTCGTCTGGGTTCATAGCTGTCTCCTGACATCACAGTAAGCCTTATTGTTCTAGTGTCCGGTGCCAGTGATCTCCGAGCAACGCTAACCTTGACTGCATTGTACCTCTAATTAGACCCGACTTACTGTATGTCAGGATTAGGCCCTTTTGTCTTTATTTTTTAAAGAAAATCTTTTTACTTCATCCTTAACACTAGCTGTCAAAGGGATACGTTCTATCTGCCTCTCTCTCTCTCTCTCTCTCTCTCTCTCTCTCTCTCTCTCTCTCTCTCTCTCTCTCTCTCTCTCTCTCTCTCTCTCTCTCGTGCATGTGTACACACACACACACACACACACACACGCATGCACGCGCACGCACGCACGCACGCACGCACGCACGCACGCACGCACGCACGCACGCACGCACGCACGCACGCACACACACACACACACACACACACACACACACACACACACACACACACACACACACACACACACACACACACACACACACACACACACACACACACACACACACACACACACACACACACACACACACACACACACACACACACACACACACACACACACACACACACACACACCTCAGTATGTGTTGTTGGGTGTTACTGTGAGATAGACTGTTCCGGCTGTGTCATTACTTTGGCCCTCAGGCAGATCTAATGTGTCTCTAACAGGGGAACAGAAGCTCTGCTGCACGCACACGTGTGTGTGGTCACATGCATGTGTGTATCTCTGTGTGTGTGTGTGTGTGTGTGTGTGTGTGTGTGTGTGTGTGTGTGTGTGTGTGTGTGTGTGTGTGTGTGTGTGTGTGTGTGTATGTGATCATTTATGAATGAATGACAGGAATAGAGTTGCTCCCCAGAATTGGGTTTGTGTTCAAGCACACGGTGAGCAGGGAACTATTTCCAGAGGAGCCATTGATCTGTGTTGTTTACATGACATCACGGTTGGCGGCGGGGTAGTGAATGAATATGCGTGGTATCGGTGGTGCAGTAAGTACAATAAGATGTGTTGTAGCTCAGATTCAGATTATTTTATTGTCACAGCTTTTTTTCTGTTTTTTTATTGATCTTTTTCCCCCTCCTTTTTCCTCCGATTTTCTCCCATCCCAATGTTAGTCGTTATGCCAATTCCCAATCCCCTTCCTGGTCGCTGCGCACTTACCCCCCACAGTCTGTCTGGGAGAGTGGAGGCTATCACGTGCTTCCTCCGACACACGTCTAGCCAATCAACCGCTTCTTTTCACCTGGCAGCGCGGATCCTCACTGAGAGGGCGTAGCGTGTGGAAGGATCACACTATCCCACTTAGATCCTATCCGCGCATAGCAGGCGCCCCGACCGAACTGTAGGAGTCGCTGTTTTTACAACGACTTGGACCCACCCGCCAGTTTCTCCCACCCTCTAATACTGCCAATTGTATTAGTGTGAACGGCCAGCCAAGCTGGTGACAACCCCGGAGCTGTGAGCTGGATTCGAACAGGCAAATCCAGCGTCTCCGGGGTTGGTGACGAACGCAATCTCCGTTACGCCACCTGACCGCCCTTGTCACAGCTTTTCTAAATGTACACGCATTCAGAAAAGCGTGAGAAGGGCGGCCGGGTAGTGCAGTGGACTAAGCCTCTGTCTACCACCACAGAGACAGTGGGATCGAATCCAGCTGTGTTGCTTCCGGGTTGGCCGACCGTCAGTATGGACACAATTGGCAGTGTCAGCGGGTGGGAAACCCGGCGAGGGTGGGTCCTGGTCGTTGTAAACAGTGACTCCTACAGTTCGGTCGGGGCGCCTGCACAGCAAGGGAAGGATCTAAGAGAGGTAGTGTGACCTTCCACACGTTACACTCTCCCAGTGAGAGTCCGCGCTGCCAGGTGAAAAGAAGCGGTGGGCTGGGTACACATGTGTCGGAGGAAGCATGTGATAGTCTCCGCCCTCCCGGACCGACGGTAGAGTGCGCAACGACCAGGAAGGGGATTGGGAATTGGCATAACGACTAACATTGGGATGGGAGAAAATCGAAAAAAAAGGAGGAAAAAGATTAAAAAAAATAAATAAAAAAACGTGAGATGCTTGTTTTTTCCGGCTCCTCGACCGTAGTAGATTTGTAAACGTAGTACACAACGTATATTCTATCTATACAAACTCTTAAATATACTCTGGAACAGTCTGCCAACACGGCTCAGGGAGTATCAAAGTTACATCTCATTTAAAACTAACTTAAAATCATGGTTGAGAGATGGTCAAGTGTGCGACCATTTTAACTGAGGGGTTGTATTTTAATGTATTTATTTGTATGTATTTTAGGGTATTGTAACCTATACTGATTCCTACTGTGTTTTAATTATTGTACTTTTTTTTTTAACTGAGGGGTTGTATTTTAATGTATTTATTTGTATGTATTTTAGTGTATTGTAACCTATACTGATTCCTACTGTGTTTTAATTATTGTACTATGTTTTAATTATTGTTGTGCTCATATCACCTGCCCCCGAGACTAGAGTTGAAAATTAGCCAACTTGGCTAAACTGGCATATTTACAGTCAAATGTTCCTTAATATGCACTGTCTCTGTATTTTAAACCAATAAATACAAATACAAAATATAAACTAAATAAACTATAAATAAACTAAAACTATAAACTAAACTAGAGACAAAACATAATACGCAACATATATTGTTTCCTGTCTCAAAACACATCTGTTCATTCTGGCATATTCACTTTCATTTTAAGTTTATTATAACTGCTCCCCTATGTAACTATGTAACTCTGTAATACTGTGTTTTTACTGTGTGTAATTGTATTTGTTTTTAAACCCTGTACGGCGACCTTGGGTGCTCAGAAAGGCGCCTTTAAATAAAATGCATTATTATTATTATTATTATTATTATTATTATTATTATTATTATTATTATTATTATTATTATTATTATTATTATTATTATTATTATTTTATTATTATTATTATTATTATTATTATTATTATTATTATTATTATTATTATTATTATTATTATTATTATTATTATTATTATTATTATTATTGTTATTGTTATTATTATTATTATTATTATTATTATTATTATTATTATTATTATTATTATTATTATTATTATTATTATTATTATTATTATTATTATTATTATTATTATTATTATTATTATTATTATTATTATTATTATCATCATCATCATCATCATCATCATCATCATCATCATCATCATCATCATCATCATCATCATTATTATTATTATTATTATTATTATTATTATTATTATCATTATTATTATTTATTATTATTATTATTATTATTATTATTATTATTATTATTATTATTATTATTATTATTATTATTATTATTATTATTATTATTATTATTATTATTATTATTATTATTATTATTATTATATCTATACAAACGTACACAGTACAAGGTATATGTTAGCAGCAGTGTAAGTGTGCTTGTGTGGTGTGTAAACATGTAAAGGTACCGAAATTTGGTACCGATTGATGAATGAATCTGTCCTCTGTAGTACCCATGTAATTCGGTCGGCACCCTTAAAAGTACAGAGTTCGGTACTCAACCCTAATCAGGGCGGCTCTCGAGCTCTCCTACACACGGGTGCAGATGGGGCATCTTTTCCCCAGGTTAAGAATGTTGATACAAAAATTATCTTTTACTCCTATGCCTAAAAGTACAGTAGGACCAAATGTGTGGGCCGTTAGCACCGACTTCCTTTTCTGTAATGCTTGATAAACACAGAGCCCAGTAGGGATGGGTATAGGGTGACCAGATGCAAAAAGTCCAAAAGCAGGACAACAGTAAGATTTTGGTGGGACAAAGTGGGACAAAGTGGGACAGATAGATAATGTAACATTTTTTATTAGAATAACATGGTCTTCACCGAGACCAATGTTTTTTTTTGCTTCAAAAAGAGGGACATCCTCTCAATATGTGGGACGTTCGGTCAAATGGTGGGACAGTACAACCAAAAGGGGGACACCTGGTCACCCTAGATGGGTACCGGTATCGATTCACAGGTACCGGTACCGGTATCGGTTCAAATGTGAACGGTACCCAACCCTACTGGGCCCAGGGAGCTAATGGACGCATGTGGGTCTGTCCCTCACTCGTGTTTGCAGTGCAGATGTCATCACCGCTTGCCTGTGAGGTACCGCTGTGCGTCGTTCATTAATGGAGATTAAGTGTGTGTGTCTGTTTCTGTGTAGTGTGTGTGTGTGTGTGTGTGTGTGTGTGTGTGTGTGTGTGTGTGTGTGTGTGTGTGTGTGTGTGTGTGTGTGTGCGTAGTGTGTGTGTCCATCCAGTAGGTGTGACGAAAACAGCTATTATTGGATGAAGCGGGTGTTTAATGAGCACTGGTGAGACTAGTGTAACGAAGGTGGTGGCGTTGGGAGAGACGCATTATTTAAGGTGTGGGGGGGGGGGGGGGGGGTTGGAAATACTTGGCCGATGGGAGGCTTATACAGTCTAAAACATACTGCCGTCAGTCCGACTGTACCACACGACGTACTACCCTCAAACAACATGGCATCCAAGAAAAAAAACCTTACTGCACACATACGGTACAATAACACGTAGTAGAAAAGAGTGTCTGACTCCACCAAAACCTGCACAGACTACTGTAGTGTATGACGTATGTCATGCCAGTTAGGGTGCCTTGTGTGTACTGTTTACTTTACTCATAGTATATATTCAGATTTCAAAATGTGTATTGCCTATATTTATTATAGAGTGACATATAATATAACTGATAGGGCATACAGCCGGACCCCAGGAAGAATAGCTTTTGTCAAGTGCAAAAGCTAATGGGGATCCTAAATAAACATAAACAGACCCTCATCTGCACCATTGTTTTTACGCTGTTTATTTTTCTCATATTCAGATCTAATTTAATTTCTTCTAATCTAATCTACTATTACCCAGTCCATACCTGTACCTCCCCTCCCCCCTCTGCTGCTATGACGCCTGAATTTCCCTAAGGGAATCGATAAAGGACTATCTTATCTCAAGATGTCCTGTTGATATTATAACCACACTCCCCATTTAGTGAAAACCTATTGTCTAAGAAACAAAATGGTCATGAATGGAATTCATTATGGACCCGGGACGACCCAGCTGGAATGTTATCACTGAGCTGTTGTGCCCTGTGTCCTGCAGGGCCTGCCAGGTCTCCTGACCAGGGCCCCCGGGAGGTCACCAGGAGGTCACCAGGTCCCAGATAAAATCAAAAGGTGTTTCTGCACTAGTCATAAAACTCTGGAACTGCCTTCCCCCCGAGTATCACCTTTAGTAACTCATTGTGTAAGAAGCTCCTCAAAACCAACCTTTTTACTCGTGGCGCGGTGTTGTCTTCATTACGGTGTCAGTCTTCAGTGTGTATTTAACTTATTTAACTTTATTTATCATTTAACTCTGTGATGTAACTGATTTGAAAGGTAATGGATAAAGGTTTACTTCTTCTGTGTAGTACTCACTTTATACCTACCTACCTACTTACTGCTTTCACTGTCTACAACTGCCCTACACTGTAATCATAACTACCTACCTCATACTAGTGTATGGTAGCATCATAGTGCTGTGTGTGTATATATATATATATTATATATATATCGACTAAGGATTTGGATGGTCGACTAGGATTGGCCAAAATTTGCCGTTAGTCGACTATTGGTAAAAAATAAATAAAAAAAATAATATAATTAATTTTTTATTTTAATAATTTTTTCTTTTTTCTTTTGTATCATTCCATTTGGGCTGTGGGGGTGCTTAATGTCTGAAGGAGTCGACTGAAGGCCTCTTGTCCTCTGCAAAAGCATGCAATTGGTCCACTGATGGATACATCTTGATATTTGTCTAGTGTGTTCATTAGATGGGTGAAATCCTCTTTCAGTGCCTCTGTGCCTGTTTTATTAGGCAGTTAGCCTCTGGTATGCGTGCCATTAGCGTTAGCCACGCTTCTAGGCCTATTTTCTTTTGGAAAGAAAGATAAAAAAATATATATATATATTTAAATTTTTATTTTATTTATTTTTTTATTATATTCGACTAAGAGGTTGGCCAGTCGACTACGGCTCCTTTCGACCGATTAGTCGACTAATCGATTAATAGGGGTCAGCCCTAATATTATATATATAATTATATTTACTGCATATATCCATATCTGTCTGAATATACCTGCATACAATCCTTCTGTATACCGACTTATATAACTGCATATAACACATATAACTCTGTATGATATCATGTACAATAATGCTTTATATACCAAATATATATTTATCTATTCTTACCGTATATATATATCTATCCACATCTGTCTGTACATACCTGCATATCCTCTTTACATCTTTAGATACTATATCTATATAATCTATATATGTAAATATCCCTTACCTACTCCTACTAGTTATACTGCTGACGAGTATGACTACTACCATACTGTCTTTATACCTGTATCACTGTGACACAATATTACAACTCTGTACATGCATCTGATTAGCACTATACTCAGTAGTACTAATTCATATATTTTATACCCAGTTTAACCACCCGTACATTGCATTTACATTACTGTTGCACTTTACTGTTACATTTGCACTCTGGTTGAATGCCAAACTTATTTTCATTACACTGTACTTGTGCTGTATGATGATGACAATGAATGTTTATCGAATCAAATCAGCTTCTCCAGTCTGAGGAGACAGAAAGTGAGGTGGAATAGAGAGAGAGAGAGAGAGAGAGAGAGAGAGAGAGAGAGAGAGAGAGAGAGAGAGAGGAGAGAGAGAGAGAGAGGAGAGAGAGAGAGAGAGAGGAGAGAGAGAGAGAGAGAGAGAGAGAGAGGAGAGAGAGAGAGAGAGAGAGAGAGAGGGAGAGAGAGAGAGAGAGGAGAGAGAGAGAGAGAGAGAGAGAGAGAGAGAGAGAGAGAGAGAGAGAGAGAGAGAGAGAGAAGGAGAGGGAGAGGGCTAAATTAATTGTGTCATTGAATAGGCCGGGTGAATGTTGGCTTTGATTTGTAGGACCGGCTAGTGAATTGTTGCTTTGTTGAGGAGGATGGAAGATAAGAGAGTTGGGGTTAAATGGGGAGGGGGAGGGGGGAAGAGGGGGAAGAGGGGGAAGAGGGGGGAGAGAGGGAGATGTAATGTATGGATGCAAATGTATTGTGTGCCGCTTGTGGTGGAACATGCTTCCTCACCACATATTGCTTTCAAAAGGCTGGAAGTAAAAGGCTGTTCTAGAACGCTGAATGTTCAAGGCCTCGGTTCCATACTTCTTTTTTTTCTCAGACGGAACGATGAATAATGCATTTGATTTATCATAGTCTGTGCTTCGGCCTTTTTTTCATCTTTCATTCCTACTCTTTATCACTTTTTTTCCCCTCCCAATCCATCCTCATCCTCATACCCGCATAGATGTTTCCTGGTTGGTTTAATTGTGAAAAGCCCCCTAATGTTAAACCCCCTGCTTGTAGAATTCTATAATAATACATCGTATGTAAGTAACACTGTCAGATTAGTTGTGATACCGCTGTGTTATTAACGTAGTCAACGAGACCATTACTGAAACGACCACGTGACCGTTGGCAGCAACTGATTCTGAATCGGCAGGAGAGGGTTAACGATCCTTGCTAACTGTGATCATGGGGTTGTTTTTGTCGGTGAAGCGGGTTCTATGTGGAAAGACTTCCTTTACACAGTAAAGCAGTTAAATCATTATGGATCCGACCCTTTGGCTCACAATATAAATACAATATAGAGGCGACTAGAGCTGTCTTGAATATAGAGGCGACTAGAGTTGTCTTGATTATAGAGGAGACTAGAGCTGTCCTGATTATAGAGGAGACTAGAGCTGTCTTGAATATAGAGGCGACTAGGGTTGTCCTGATTATAGAGGAGACTAGAGCTGTCCTGATTATAGAGGAGACTAGGGTTGTCTTGATTATAGAGGCAACTAGGGTTGTCCTGATTATAGAGGTGACTAGGGTTGTCCTGATTATAGAGGAGACTAGAGCTGTCCTGATTATAGAGGAGACTAGGGTTGTCTTGATTATAGAGACTAGAGCTGTCCTGATTATAGAGACTAGAGCTGTCCTGATTATAGCGGCAACTAGGGTTGTCTTGATTATAGAGACTAGAGCTGTCCTGATTATAGAGACTAGAGCTGTCCTGATTATAGAGGTGACTAGGGTTGTCCTGATTATAGAGGTGACTAGAGCTGTCCTGATTATAGAGACTAGAGCTGTCCTGATTATAGAGGAGACTAGAGCTGTCCTGATTATAGAGGAGACTAGGGTTGTCCTGATTATAGAGGTGACTAGGGTTGTCCTGATTATAGAGGTGACTAGGGTAGTCCTGATTATAGAGGTGACTAGGGTTGTCCTGATTATAGAGGCGACTAGAGCTGTCCTGATTATAGAGACTAGGGTTGTCCTGATTATAGAGGTGACTAGGGTTGTCCTGATTATAGAGACTAGAGCTGTCCTGATTATAGAGGAGACTAGAGCTGTCCTGATTATAGAGGAGACTAGGGTTGTCCTGATTATAGAGACTAGAGCTGTCCTGATTATAGAGACTAGGGTTGTCCTGATTATAGAGGCGACTAGAGCTGTCCTGATTATAGAGGAGACTAGGGTTGTCCTGATTATAGAGGTGACTAGGGTTGTCCTGATTATAGAGGAGACTAGAGCTGTCCTGATTATAGAGGAGACTAGAGCTATAGCAAGATATGGCAATTGACAACAATGCATAAAGTTTACAGACAATCCATGCTGATTGATCTGCCATAAGCAAGTGAAAGTTTACAGACAATCCATGCTGATTGATCTGCCATAAGCAAGTGAAGATTACAGTCTGTTCTAACAAACCAAACTGCCATGTATTAAAGTTTACAGACAATCCATGCTGATTGATCTGCCATAAGCATAAGATTACAGTCTGTTCTAACAAACCAAACTGCCATGTATTAAAGTTTACAGACAATCCATGCTGATTGATCTGCCATAAGCATAGTGTTTCTACTAACAGCCAGGACACAGTTAACCTGGTTCTACTACAGCCAGGACACAGTTAACCTGGTTCTACAACAGCCAGGACACAGTTAACCTGGTTCTACTACAGCCAGGACACAGTTAACCTGGTTCTACAATGCTACAGCCAGGACACAGTTAACCTGGTTCACATTAGGATCTAGCATCCTAATAGGCTCTCTATTCAGTAATTAAAAAGTGCTACTACAGCCAGGACACAGTTAACCTGGTTCTACAATGCTACAGCCAGGACACAGTTAACCTGGTTCTACAATGCTACAGCCAGGACACAGTTAACCTGGTTCTACTACAGCCAGGACACAGTTAACCTGGTTCTACTACAATGCTACAGCAATGCTACAGCCAGGACACAGTTAACCTGGTTCTACAATGCTACTACAGCCAGGACACAGTTAACCTGGTTCTACTACTACAGCCAGGACACAGTTAACCTGGTTCTACTACAATGCTACAGCACTAACCGACGGACATAAAAAAAAAAAAAAAAAAAAAAAAAAATACAGGCATGAGCGAGCATTGCAAATAATAAGAATAGTTTAAAATGATTCAGTTTAAAAATAGTCATCAGTAAGAAGTAAAAAGTGCAATAACCGACACATGAATTTGATAGGCAGTGTAAAAGAGTAGGCAGGGTAAGAATAAATACAAGTTGTGTCAGGATATCCCTGATGTTTCCTCTTGCCACTAGGTGGTAGCAGATATCTATCAGTGAAATGCCTGAGCAAAGAGATTTTTTTTTTAAGCTGTCTTTTAAAGATGTCTAGCGAGTTGGCTTCCCTGATGTTTTGGGGTAGTTTGTTCCATAGTTTTGGGGCATAGTTGATAAAGGCTGCATTACCGATCCTCTTTTGACTGCTTCTGGGAGCCTCTAGTAGTCCAGCAGCTGATGATCGCAGTGTTCTTGCTGGTGTGTAATTTATTAGAGTGTTGGCGATGTAGCTAGGTCCCTGTCCATTTAGAGCTTTGTATGTAAGGAGAAGGACTTTAAAGTCAATTCTAAATGTTACAGGAAGCCAGTGTAAAGCGGCTAAGACTGGACTAATGTGCTCTCTCCTTTTGGTTCTAGTTAGCAGTCGGGCTGCAGAGTTTTGGATTAGCTGAAGCCTCTCTGTGGGTTGTCCTGATTATAGAGACTAGAGCTGTCCTGATTATAGAGACTAGAGCTGTCCTGATTATAGAGGAGACTAGGGTTGTCCTGCTTATAGAGGAGACTATGGTTGTCCTGATTATAGAGGTGACTAGGGTTGTCCTGATTATAGAGGAGACTAAAGTTGTCCTGATTATAGAGGAGACTAGGGTTGTCCTGATTATAGAGGAGACTAGAGCTGTCCTGATTATAGAGGAGACTAGAGCTGTCCTGATTATAGAGGAGACTAGGGTTGTCCTGATTATAGAGGGGACTAGGGTTGTCCTGATTATAGAGACTAGAGCTGTCCTGATTATAGAGGAGACTAGAGTTGTCCTGATTATAGAGGCGACTAGAGCTGTCCTGATTATAGAGGAGACTAGAGCTGTCCTGATTATAGAGATTAGGGTTGTCCTGATTATAGAGGAGACTAGAGCTGTCTTGATTATAGAGGAGACTAGAGTTGTCCTGATTATAGAGGCGACTAGAGTTGTCCTCTTTAGAGAGGCTACTACTGCTGTCCTGATTATAGAGGTACTAGGGTTGTCCTGATTATTCAGGTACTAGAGCTGTCTTGATTAGGTTAGCTTAGCTGAAACCCCTACATTTATAGTAAACGGCTGCTATTGTCAAGTGAAGTCAACCTCCTTGTTGAATGAGACTGTAAACATGTTTGACCGTGATTGGTGACTGATTCTGCCAGTTATAAAAAAAGAAAGAAAATCTAATTACGGCCAATAAAAACTATGTGGTTCCTGCGAGAGCTACTCTGTCTGACGTCTTCTTACTTGAACACAGCCTGCCACAGGACGGACCTCGAATCCACATGTATTGTGGTTGAAATCCTACACGTTATGTGCTTGAAACCTAACCTTAAGGTACAGTACGCTCTTCTCGCACGACTGCTCTGCTTGCAATTGTGGCCGCTCCTCCTGGAGCGGGAGAACATTATGTAAAAGTGGGAGTCGTGTTCCTTAATGCGGTCGTGATCATGTACAGGATGAGCTGCTTTTTTTTTTAAAGGCATTGTTACGCGACGGATTCTCTCCCCCCAAGTCGTCGGTAATGATGATGATGACTCTGCTCCCCGAGCATCAAGGGGTTAATAACTACCTTCTTTA
Organism: Notolepis coatsorum; assembly: GCF_963971535.1. Lineage (NCBI taxonomy): Eukaryota > Metazoa > Chordata > Actinopteri > Aulopiformes > Paralepididae > Notolepis > Notolepis coatsorum. The sequence continues at coordinate 20,034,365 of NC_140171.1, forward strand.
CTAACAGTTTCCCCTGTGATCCACGTTGTGCTTTCATTTGGGACAGTTTGCTAGTAAAGATGTTTAGGTTTGCTGCAGAACATTTATATTTTATCGAATTTCTGGTAGACTGATACCAGTGACAAATACAGAGAGAGGAAATTATGACATGTGCTGAGCGGGCCTGTATTCTAGCACCAATGGTCATCATGATCACAACTTAACCAGAGTGTGAGATCTGGTGGAATCAGATCTTCTACGGTGATTTTAATGTTGATATCATGAACTCTGCTTCTCTCTCTCTATGTTTGTGTCTCCATAGATTCTCCGGTGTTCCGCCCAGTAACCTTGGCAACAACACCAAGCTGGTTGATTGGATGCCACAGAATGACCTGTTAGGTAAGTAAAGAGACTTGAACCAGCCTTGTGTGTGTTCTGTATGTTTGCCAGTTGGCAAACCTGTTTGCTAACCGTTATGCTGGCTTATTGATGGCTCAAACACAATACAACGTACACAATACATGAAGCGTCGGTGGGTAATTGTTAGACGCGAAGCGCGTTTATGACCGGCAATCGTTCACTCTCTCATTCATTCAGTCGCTCACTCACGCCTAGCCGCTCTGCCCCTAGTGGCGGCTCACATCTATGGCACTTTGGTAAGAAAGGTTCACTAGGGGTGTAAATATTTGACCCCACTTCGATTCGATTACGATCCTTCAGGCAACGATTCAATGCATCATGAAATCTCTTAATTTGACCATGATGCGATGCGATTCTATTCGATTTTGATACATTTCCGATCAGTTAATTCCCCCAAAAGATTTGAATACACAAATGTGGCTGGGGGAACTGATTGACTCAGCATGAATGGACTATAGGTCAATAATAGACACTAATGCTCGGCAACCTTAGCCGGAAAAAAAATTATTCTAACCGATTGGAAATCACCTACACCCCCGTGTTTCCAGAAATGGCTCAATGAAATGATCACAATCATACAGATGGAGAGGATCCGCTATTACAGATCCAAAGAGCACAACAGGTTTTCGGACATATGGAGCCCATTCATTGACTATCTGAAGGACAAATAACTGCATTCTGCAGAGACTCACCCCTGTATATCTCATGTTTGACCTGCACCTTGTAACACCTGGCTATACAACACACTTTAATGCTTTGAGTTAAGTCACACTGTTATTTTATTTTCTTGTCTGGCAGTCTTTTTAGTTTTTTTAGTTTTGTTATGTCTGTTTATTTTTGTTCTGTCTCCTCCTTTTTGTTTGTCTGTTCTTGTCTATAGTAAACTAAAAATAAAAATAAAGTATTTAAAAAAAATAATAGGGGTTTGACCACGATGCGATTCGACCTTAGGATCGACGCATTGTTACACCCCTACAGTTCACTCTATGTGGGAACGATGACACGGTGTGTCCTCGTTCTATATTTATGCTGGCGGACCATCATAACAAACCTGGAGGTTTTGCACACCACCATCTGATCCTGAGTCAGATAAGAATCTCTCTTAACGGATACAGTTCAGATTCGGGGCTGGCTCTCTGTGTAAAGATGCTAACGCAGATCCTGTGAAATGGAGTTAGAATTAAGTAGGCTATGCTTTCAGCTGCCGTTTTGTTTGTGTGTGTGTGTGTGTGTGTGTGTGTGTGTGTGTGTGTGTGTGTGTGTGTGTGTGTGTGTGTGTGTGTGTGTGTGTGTGTGTGTGTGTGTGTGTGTGTGTGTGTGGATCAGGTAAAGATATCGCTATCTGCTGTCTTCTCTGTTTTGCTGACAGTGAGGAGCCGCCCATGGTGCGACTCTTGGCCTAGAACAGGGGTTCTCAAACTTTTTTATACCACAACCCCATTTTATTTAGGATTTTTTTTGGCGACCCCACACTTAACACTTTCAGTGCCCAGCAGGGGGCGCACATTTAGTGCTTGAATGCCCACCATCCACTTCAATGTTAGCATTAATATCGCCTAATCTATGTTTTAAATTATGGCTATGTGTCTAATCTGCCCGTCGCTTATCAATGACTCATTTTCCAGTCAACATTGTCGAAGCGGATTGTTTTTTTATCGGTTCATTTCCGTTTTATAGCATTTTGAAAAGCCCTCGTTTTCAAGAGTCCACAATGACTGGGATCATCTCCGGTTACATGCGTGAGAAGTAAAATGTGTATTCCGGAGTTTTTTTTTCTTATCCATTTTCATTGAGTCCATTTTCATTACCATCTGGGAGACGATAGGGGGCGCTTTTTTCACATCTGAGCCCAACGGTAGACTCGGTTGATGAAATATGAATTCAGATCGCTAATAAAAAGATGGGCATTCAGGGGTCGGGCTGATAACACGAGTTATGTCGTGATGGGCATTCAAAGTGTTAATGTATCGCGTAATTTCAACATGGAAATAAGGAATATCAAAATAAAAGCACACATTGTTTAGAAAATGAAATTACAGCACTATGTTATCAATGAAATTAATGCATATTATCAACAAAAGCAATGGAATTGTTTCTGTATACACATTTATAAAATGAGGCATATTTAGCCAAAATATGTTGCCAGAACATGAAAAGAAAATGCGCTCACGTGCGCTTTAGCAGAGATCCGCTTCTACTCTGAAAATCCGTGCCCTCACAGTTGTTGATGCAAAGGGGACAAGCTTTATCAGCGCGGCATTTACACAACACTGGGTACTCGTTCCGGACTGATATCCAGAACTTTGCGAGGGCTTGTCCAGTGAACTTGACTTTCAGTAGCTCATCACACGAAATATCATTGAGCGCCTCCTGCATTCTGTTCCTACAAAAAGCCATCAAGCTGAGTAAATACCCCCAAATCGCAGCTGATTATCCTGGAGTGCCACTAACGGAGTTTCCAGCTCATTATCAGCACATTTCTCTGCCAATGTGTTGTTTTTGTCTGCAAGGGATATCCGCGCTTCTTCTCCGAGTTAACAAAGGCGAATATTCTGCCTCGAGATAGCCACCTCACTTCAGTGTCGTATAGCAGCTGGTTATGCGCAGAGGCAGAGCCCATTTCATCGCGGCCAACCAGCAACGCTTCTGACAACAAACCTATCCATTGCGACTCCAGGTTACACACAAAAGACCAGACCCCCCTCCCGCGATTATAAATGCGCAGGGTGTAGTGAGATGTGTATTGGAATACGTGTGTCGGCCTACATTGATGAAGCTGCCGGGTGGAAAACTCAATCTGAGTTATTTTTTTTGCCAATGCGCTGCACTGTCACCTACCCGCGACCCCACTTTGGGTCGCGACCCGTAGTTTGAGAACCGCTGGCCTAGAATATATCACTCATTGTATCATTAACAGTGAATGATTCACAGACACAAACACAAGCAGCACAGCTAGGTGTCACCGACAAGGCTAATGTGATATTTAAGAGGGGCTGTTCTGGCGCTCTCACCTCCAGCTAGTTAAGATTTCAAAGTATCAAAAGGATTTTTAAGACCCATTCTCTCTGCGTGGCCTGTGTGTCAATGTGTTGCCGTTAATGATTGTCGGCGAATTCGATACAAGAGCGATGAGTCACACACGCAGTGCTTTTGACATTATAGAGTCGAGAAAGGAGAGGTATGAGATGTGAGAAATGCTTCAGCTTTGACCGGGAAATAATTTGACACTTTGATGGCTGCATTCTGTCTTGTCGTGCAGATTCCATACATTTATTTCCGTCACCTCTTAGCGCTCACAGTCCCACTTTCATGGCTTAGGCAGGGGAATGAAGATGCTTTCCGAGCAGAGTGTCTGGGATTGCTTGGGGTCGATGTGGGGTCTCGGTAGTATCCAGAAATCTCTGCACCACAAGCCCATCAAAAAGTGCCCCAAAAAGAGATTGAATGCAGTCTTGTATAGCTCAATGGATAGAGCGTGACACTAGCAACCAGCTAGGGTTAGAGGTTTGATTTCCACTGTTGCCCATCCATACTATGTATGCATTCATGTATGCATTCAATATACTCTAGAAGCGTCACCCAAACAGTATATAAGTTAAATTGTACCTTGGGGAAATTCGTCCTCTGCATTTGACCCATCCTAACTATGTAGGAGTGGCACTGGGCAGCCACACACAGTCGGGGACAAGGGCAGGAAACCTAGCGACCTATGTTATGTTCTGAGCATGTGATCCTCAGGTTCATCAAAGAGAAGCCTATATTACTACTTACTATACTAATATGTCTCTACTATGCACTCAACACTGTAGCACCCAAGTTTCAACACTGTTTGATGAAGTGACAAAGATAAAAAACGTCAGCTAAATGACTAAATGTAAAATGATGAATCGCAGAGACACTGTAAATGTAAACGTGATGCACGGAGGCACATTCTGACCACGCACCGCTATGCCCTCTCCGCCAGGCCACCCCAACACCCGCGCCTTCCTGAGCCATGGCGGGCTGAACAGCATCTACGAGGCCATGTACCACGGGGTGCCGGTGGTCGGCGTGCCGCTGTTCGGAGACCACTACGACACCATGACCAGGGTGGCGGCCAAGGGCATGGGCGTCATGCTGCACTGGAAGACCATGACGGAGGACGACCTCCACACGGGCCTGATCAGCATCATCAAGGAAAGCAGGTGAGTGAGATTCACGAGCGGGCGTCGAGGGCAACTTAAAAACGCGTGCCTGGTTTATCTCCGTGCCACGACGGATCAACGTAGCCCCGGCTCTGCCGTAAAACAGGCGGCTACGGTTATGCACACTAACGCCACATATGCACACATATACTTACAACAGAATTTAAAAGATTAGATAAGCTTATAGCTGCTACAGTAGCCGAGCAGGTCTACTGTAGCAGCTATCAGCTTATCTAATCTTTTCAATTCTGTTGTAAGTATATGAATAAATAAATAAATAGCACTTAAGGCACAGCAGGAAACAGTCGCTTGGTTACAAAGTTAGTACAAGATGAGCCAACGAAGAGGAACATAAACATAATTTGAGGAATTCATATGAAGAAAACGTGGTTGGAGGTGGATGAGAAAAAGGAGAGAGAAAACAGAGAGGAGGTGGATGAGAAACAGGAGAGAACAGAGGAGGTGGATGAGAAAAGGGAGAGAGAATACAGAGAGGAGGTGGATGAGAAAAAGGAGAGAGAACACAGAGGAGGTGGATGAGAAGGAGAGAGAAAACACAGAGGAGGTGGATGAGAAGAAGGAGAGAGAATACAGAGAGGAGGTTGATGAGAAGAAGGAGAGAGAAAATGGAGAGGAGGTGGATGAGAAGAAGGAGAGAGAATACACAGAGGAGGTGGATGAGAAGGAGAGAGAAAACACAGAGGAGGTGGATGAGAAGAAGGAGAGAGAATACAGAGAGGAGGTTGATGAGAAGAAGGAGAGAGAAAATGGAGAGGAGGTGGATGAGAAGGAGAGAGAAAACACAGAGGAGGTGGATGAGAAACAGGAGAGAGAAAACGGAGAGGAGGTGGATGAGAAGAAGGAGAGAGAATACAGAGAGGAGGTGGATGAGAAGAAGGAGAGAGAGAACAGAGAGGAGGTGGATGAGAAGGAGAGAGAATACAGAGAGGAGGTTGATGAGAAGAAGGAGAGAGAAAACGCAGAGGAGGTGGATGAGAAGAAGGAGAGAGAATACAGAGAGGAGGTGGGTGAGAAGAAGGAGAGAGAAAATGGAGAGGAGGTGGATGAGAAAAAGGAGAGAACAGAGGAGGTGGATGAGAAAAGGGCGAGAGAATACAGAGAGGAGGTGGATGAGAAGGAGAGAGAAAACGCAGAGGTGGATGGGAAGAAGGAGAGAGAATACAGAGAGGAGGTGGATGAGAAGCAGGAGAGAGAGAACAGAGAGGAGGTGGGTGAGAAGCAGGAGAGAGAAAACAGAGAGGAGGTGGATGAGAAGAAGGAGAGAGAGAACAGAGAGGAGGTGGGTGAGAAGCAGGAGAGAGAAAACAGAGAGGAGGTGGATGAGAAGAAGGAGAGAGAGAACGCAGAGGAGGTGGATGAGAAGAAGGAGAGAGAATACAGAGAGGAGGTTGATGAGAAGAAGGAGAGAGAATACAGAGAGGAGGTGGGTGAGAAGAAGGAGAGAGAGAACAGAGAGGAGGTGGATGAGAAGAAGGAGAGAGAAAACAGAGAGGAGGTGGATGAGAAGAAGGAGAGAGAACAGAGAGGAGGTGGATGAGAAAAAGACAGATCAACCTGAAGGGACAGAATGGAGAAAGCTTATAGAACCAAAGGTAAGACATGTAATCTCTACAACATTCTTGGTGTGAAACTGCTATAACATAACCCCCAGATAGCTTAACCCTGTGGTTTTCATGCTTTTTTTCGAAAATGGATGCACATGCGGGTGCGGCAAACCCCCCCCCCCCATCACCTAAACCCACTTTCATCTCCAACATAATATACATTATGCGTTTAAGGGTGTATGTGTTGTATTGTAGATATTAGTGACCTCTGGTGGTTACTAGTGGCATTACTGTACACATACAGTACACCATCAATGCATGCATGCAGATCCACACGACCACTTAGAAACAAGTCATACAAATACGATGCCTTCCTCTTTTCACAATACCATACGTTCGTCTCGCGGTAAAACACACTGTCCAGACAAGTTGTATATGATGAACCCCCGGGTGGAGAGAGGGGTACAGTCACGCCTGAGCTCGTCTGTTAGAGGGGGAGGCAGGGACTCGGGACGTAGAGCAGTCGTCTGGTAATCCTCCCGGCAGCGTGTTGTCCTTGAACCCAAGGCCCTGGCTGCTCCCTGGATGCTGGTCACAGCCCCCTGCTCCTGCATGGTTAGGATGGGTCAAGTGAAGAGGAATCATTTCCCCTCGGGACATTCAAGAACAATGATTATTATTTTTGTATTATTATTATTATTATTATTATTATTATTATTATTATTATTATTATTATTATTATTATTATTATTATTATTATTATTATTATTATTATTATTATTATTATTATTATTATTATTATTATTATTATTATTATTATTATTATTACTACAGGGTATTAAATTAATAATTCTCAATTTAAAGCCTTAATAAAGGGTATTATAAAGTCTTACATTTTATTTGCACATGTTTAGTTTAGTTAATTGTTTTGCACAGTATAAAAACAAGATAAAAAAACAACACAATAACGACAACTGTAAAGTACAAAAGATATACAGTGCAGGAAGAGGCAGAAAAGCCCAGAAGACTTATACGAAACCTCCACCTATAATAATAATAATAATAATAATAATAATAATAATAATAATAATAATAATAATAATAATAATAATAATAATAATAATAATAATAATAATAAACATAATTATATTACATATAGCAAGTTGGAAAACAAGATCAATGTAAGGACCTTGTGGGAGTATGTGAGAGTAAGAAGTAAGTATGAGTAAATGGCTGCATTTATATTTGTTCCTCACATTTGACCCATTCACTCACACGTTCACACACCGATGGCGGAGGCAACCATGCAAGGTGCCAACCTGCACATCGGGAGCAATTAGGGGTTAAGTGTCTTGCTCAAGGACACTTTGACACGCTGCCCGGGAGGGTGCGGGAATCGAACCAGGAACCTCCCGGGTTACCAGACGACTTCTCTACCTCGTGAGCCACTGTCGCACCCTGTCCCGTAATCCCGGCTGTCGGGAGATGAAATAACATGAATATATGATGTCGTTGTTTTTCGTGGGGCTACCAGGAGCTTGGTGCGTCTGGGCGAGAGCTTGTATGGAACGCGTGAGAATTTACGTGCAGGCAGCCGCTAGTATGGTCATGCAATTGGTATTACATTTGACTCTTAAGTGGTATTAAAAAGGTCTTAAATTGAACCTGCAGATGCCCTGTATTTGTATTGTTATTATAATATCAAACTCACCGACTGACACACATACTGTACACGTGAATGCGTGTCCCTCACACATAGACTCACCCTTATTCTCCCATGTGTGTGTGTGTGTGTGTGTGTGCGCGTGTGTGTGTGTGTGTGTGTGTGTGTGTGTGTGTGTGTGTGTGTGTGTGTGTGTGTGTGTGTGTGTGTGTGTGTGTGTGTGTGTGTGTGTGTGTGTGTCTGTGTGTGTGTGTGTGTGTGTGTGTGTGTCTGTGTGTGTGTCTGTGTGTGTGTGTGCGCGCGTGTGTGTGTGGCCCTAGGTACCGGCAGAAAGCCCGTCTCCTCTCCACCATCCACAAGGACCAGCCGGGACACCCGGTGACCAGGGCCGTCTACTGGATCAGCTACGTCCTCCGTCACCAAGGCGCCAGCCACCTGCGCTCCTCCGTCTACGAGGTCTCCACCTACCAGTACTTCCTGGTGGACGTGGTCCTGGTCGTGGCGGCGGGCCTGGCCCTGATCGTCTTCGCCCTCTGCCGGATAGGAGGCTTTTTGAGGTCAAAGTTCGGGGGCCCCCCGAGGAGAGGGGCCGAGGTGGCCAGGGACGGCGGCGGCGGCGGCAACGACGACAGCAGCAACATGACCAACGGACACTGCCACAGCGACGGCGTGGCCAACGGGAAGCACAGTAAACGCAACGGCTCCCTGCGGAGCGAGAAGAAGGCGAATTAGGGAGAGTTGCCTCTCCGTTAGACTCTGATCTAGGTTCAGTTTTTTTATTTTTATTTTTTTGTCTTTACGAAGAAGGATTATTAGCTCGGGGGGGGGGGGGGGGGGGGGGGGGGGGACTGATTCTAGGTCTGCGTCTAGAGGCAGCCGCCTCCCAGAGCGGATGAAGAGGAAGGACAGAGTTAAAGGGACTGGGTGCTCAGAACTCGTGTGTGTGTTTGTAAGTGTGTGTGTTGAGGGGATTTAACAAGGTACGCCTCCTAACAGCAGCAGATACTACAGCGGTACAACGACGACGAACAACGTTTGTCAAAGGCGGAGGAAAAGAACAGAGGAAACCGGAAAAGACCGCGCTACGACATTCTGTTTCCATGTGTGCTTCCCTCTCTCTCTCTCTCTCTCTCTCTCTCTCTCTCTCTCTCGCTCTCTCTCTCCCTCCTTCTCTGGGACCATGAAAAGGGAGAAGTCCCCTCTCATCCCACCCCTCGTCCTCGAACAAAACATCAACAAACAAAACATCTTCTAAAAACATATTTAATTTAAACTCTTAACGTTTTTCTTTTTTTTAACGGCAAATGATGGCACTGCTCCCCAAGGCGTCCTGTAAACTGTAAATAGAAGACCAAATCTATTTATTACTGTACAAAGGCGTTTTTAACGACGGAACGTTTAACCTAGCTTTTAATTTATTTCATTTGAATCAAGCCGGCTGGTCGTAATACGGTATAAAGACACACACGCACACACACACACACACACACACACACACACACACACACACACACACACACACACACACACACACACACACACACACACACACACACACACACACACACACACACACACACACATCCCTCCTCACTGTACGGCTGTGTCCTTCGAGACTTGCCGTAGATGTAGCGATGCACAGTCCCGTGCCATTCAAAATAGGATTATCCGCCGCACCCATGGCGGTCCCCTGCTGGTAGTTACCCCCTTTCACACCGATGATGTAAAATATTACATCGGATCCCTCGTCAAATTCAAATGACCGTAACTCTTAAGACTGTTTGTGCAATCCGAGAAATTCCAACGGTTCCAGAAAATACGCTGGGTTGCGTTGACCACCTCGCTTCCACACCTTATCAATTAGTGTCTGCGTGCTGAAGCCCTGTTCTCACTGAACTGGTGTTACCTGGGGGACGTCCAGTGGTGTGTTACCTGGGGGACGTCCAGTGGTGTGTTACCTGGGGGACGTCCAGTGGTGTGTTACCTGGGGGGCGTCCAGTGGTGTGTTACCTGGGGGGGGCGTCCAGTGGTGTGTTACCTGGGGGGCGTCCAGTGGTGTGTTACCTGGGGGGGGGCGTCCAGTGGTGTGTTACCTGGGGGGGTGTCCAGTGGTGTGTTACCTGGGGGGCGTCCAGTGGTGTGTTACCTGGGGGGGGCGTCCAGTGGTGTGTTACCTGGGGGGGTGTCCAGTGGTGTGTTACCTGGGGGGGGCGTCCAGTGGTGTGTTACCTGGGGGGCGTCCAGTGGTGTGTTACCTGGGGGGGGCGTCCAGTGGTGTGTTACCTGGGGGGGTGTCCAGTGGTGTGTTACCTGGGGGGGGCGTCCAGTGGTGTGTTACCTGGGGGGCGTCCAGTGGTGTATCCTAATTGCGGAGGTCATCTTGTGATTTTGAAATCCACTATTAACCCTTTCACTGCCACACGACAGAAGGTTAACCCACACAACCGATGGTTGCAGTGGAAGGGTTAACCGTTTTTGGTAGTGCGGCAGTGAAAGGGTTAAATCAGTCTGCGATTTTCTAACGGGAAGATTATGGTGCAAGTCATTTACCCCCATATATTACTAGTCCAGTGTGAATGCAGTGAGTGATGGTGTAGTTTGACCCTCTTTTCACAGCGCCAGCCTCTACCTGCACTGTGCTGGATCAGGGCGTTCCCACAGCCGCCTCTCCTCCGCTCCATGTGGACCGGTACGGCTCGGTACGGCTCGGTACGGCTCCTCTGTTCGGCTGCTCGCTGTGAAAAGGGCTCTTAACGTAGACATCCGACGGCGGTGATGTTGAAAGCCAAGGATGCACTAGATAATCCTGGACCTGACGAGAACATTCTGGTCCTAATTTTTTACCAGAACACGGTTTTTATCGATTTTTAACTAGATTAATCTCGTTATTGATTGCACACCAATTTCCTTGTGAATCCACCCATCCCAAATATGGATCACGTCTCCCCAGTATACTTATTGAATTGTAAGTATTGATTGATTGCCATGTTTTTTTTTTATATGTGCCGGTCGATAGGGTGCATTAATCCAGCATGATTGTACTTGTTCGTTTTTTTAGATGATTTGATGGCGATAACCGTTCATGTTGATGGTGACTCTTGATGGTGACAAAGTTCATAGCTCGTGATTTTAGAGGTTAGTCTTCGTCCAGAAGCACTCGCCCATCTTTCTCCACTACACGGTATAGAGGTTGGCTTTGACGTAAACATTAGGCCGGCTTACAGTATGTTGTTGTACTAAATTTTTTATGTGAATGATTCAGACTGTATATGGCTGTTTTTAATGCAAAAGATTAATGTAGAATGAATAATTACTGGTGTACCTGTATTGCCTGTTTGTGCATCTGCGTGGTTGTGCTTGGGCACCTGTGTGTGTGTGTGGTAAATTGTTGTACGGATTTAGGCTTTGTGAACAGGAGCATCGGAAATAATGTGTTTTAGCCCTGTGGGAGTCCTCAGAATCAAACGGTGAATTATTGACTTTTCTTTCTCTGTCATCTTAATTGGTGTATGCGGATTCCAGATCAGTGCATATTTCCAAAAATTATCAGCGAAACTATGGGTTTTTATCTCGTTCTGTTCTTTCACGTAAGTCTGAAGGGACCTCCCGTAGCTTGGCAAAAACAACATTTGACTCAACCACCATCTGTTCTGAGATCAGTAGCGCGTTTAAGGAAGTCTGGGCAAAGCATGGAGCTAGCCGGCATAGCGATGCTTTTATACAGCGACAGAGGAAGGATGTGTGAGTGGGTCGAGGAGAGAAAGACAACGGGGTAATTCGGGACAAAAACGAGGTGTTGTTTCTTTTAGTTGAAGAATCCACCCCCATCATGAAAAAAAAACCCAGAAACATCTATTTCATCGCCGTCATGGCAGCGTAGTTCGCACATCTTTTCAGAGGCGGCTTGGGTTTTCAAATCGGCGACCACTTAAAAGTGCCGACATCCCGGTACAGAAACCGATGAGCGGGTTTCTAATAAGCCACACTTAACACGTTAAAGTCTGAGGATAAAAGGATGCGTTTGCTCAGCGAGGAAGACTGCAGAGCACCGAGAACACGGTAGTGATCAGAGTAGAGGGGGTGGGGGGAGACTTGTCACAAACCCAACAAAGCGTGGAAAAGCTTCAGAGAGCGAGAAAGTCTTCATGTTCCTCTGTTCTCTGTGAGCTGCAGGCCTGCCTGCCCAGCCCGGCCCTGCGACCAACGGAGTTTATATACTTGAATCTTTTATCATTATCATCATCATCAGCAGCAGCAGCGGCAACAACAGCTCAGCGGCTCTTTGGCGTAGCGGCTGGGGCCGCAGGTGGCGAACAAAGCTATGACCGGAGAACGGAGAGAAGGAAAGTCGAGACTTTTGTGAATAAATATCTTCTTTTTTTTATGATTTCAGTATTAATATTATCATAGTCCACCGGTAGTCTAGCTCATTTCTCTTCATCTCGTTGAGTTTGTCGTTCCTCACCCCCTCGCTGCTTGAAATCTCTCTTCTTTCATCACGTGTGTATTTTAACCTCATCTTGAATGCTTTTCTTCCCCCCTCTCCTCACCCATCTTCAATATTCACTCCACATACCAATCATCTCCCTCTTCCTCTTTCACTGTCCTCTCTCTCTAGCGTTTTCATAAATAACTCCAGGTACGGCTGCCACTGCGAAGTGCGCCTAACTTGAATGATTGTTATTTTATCTTTTTCATATTCTTCTTCATATTACTTGGATTTTAAAATCGGTGTCCTCAATTGTTCTGTCACGCGTGTCTATGTTGTAAATATAATAATGTAAAACAAACAAAAGTACTAATGAGAAATAAACACCACATTATTTTGTTTGCAGACTTTGCTTAAAACGTTATTTTTCAAAAATGCGCTGCACTGGAGGTGGTAATGTTGTTCATATGTTTTCATTTGGATTTGATGTGTACTACTATTCTTTTTTTTAGATTGGTTTGTCAACATTGTTTGAACTGAGCACCACTATACAATATAATGCTATAATCACACAGTTTTGAAGCTGTTTGGCTGAAGAGCAGTGGCTTTGTCTCTCCACCTCTTCTTTTTCTCAACCCGGTTGTGATGGCAGATAATGATAATCATATTAGATTAAGATATATATATACATGTTTCATAGTTTATTCCACCGCCTCCCCTGGTTGTCTCTTGCTCTCTCATTGGTTAATATAATCAACAATCTTGGGACTCGTCATACATTGCTTGTACTACAAGAGAGAAAAATAGATACAGCGATATATCGCAATATTTTGCATGCTGATATAAAATCAGGGCTAGAATAATGTAGTGTGCACTCAGAAGGTTGTTGATCTGTGCATATACAGATTCTCCAACAATCGACTGACCTCTTTTCTTGACCCTCCAATCACAACCATCGCTTTCATCGATTTAAGCTAAGTGAGGGCGGAGCTTGGGATTGAGCTACCATTGAGCTGCCGTGACGTCAGGTGGGTCATGTGAGGAGTCGATGCAACGCAGCCGGCTGTAATGCGGATGTCTTCTAGCTAGGGATGTTCGATATTGGCTTTTTTACCAATACCGATATACCGATATTGTCCAACTCTTAATTTTCGATACCGATATCAACCGATATCAACCGTTACTGATATATGCAGGGTCCCCCCCCCCCCCCGTCCCCCCCCCCCCCCAAAAAACGGAATAATTTCAGGTAATTAACATTACATATCTCTTGTTGTGGAATTAACAATTAACATTATGCATACTTTTGACAATAAATCAAATCTGAATTTGTTCTTACTTGCTTGCCTGGTTGAATAAAGGTTAAATAAATGTAAAAAAAAGAATAATAATAATAATAATTTAAACCGATACAGATAATTTTCGATATCACATTTGAATGCCAATATCGGACATCCCTACCTCTAGCCGCTACCCTCCTAAGTTGCAGGTGCGGTAGTGACCTCAGTGTTGGCCAAAGACGGGACGATAATGGCCAGAAGGCATCCGTGTTACAGCCGGTTGTGTTGCATTGACTCCTCCCATGACTCGCCTGATGTCACATTGGCTTCACCACAAACTGTCATCTCAAAGTATTCACAGTGTAACCGAGTGGATCTGAATCATATAGGATCCACAGGCGGCCGCACTAACCAGGGTCCAAACCGTTAGCAGTCGCTGGTTGACTGCGACCGACTCGTCTGTAGTTTACAATAGTGTTGAATGAATGACTTTTATTTATATAGCACCCTTCACAGCACGAATGCACAGGGTGCTTTACACTACAGCTTAATATAAAAACACAATCAAACAAAATCAGAAATAAATGACAACAACAACAGACAGTAGTTAAAAAAGACAATGAAACCAGATAGAAAAAGTAGAATAAAAGAAATTGGATAAAATCAAGAGTCACTAATTAAAACAAAACTATAGGAACAGTGAGGACAAGAAAAAGAAAAAGTGCCTATGTATGACCAAAGGCCTGTCTGAACAAATGTGTTTTTAGTTGTTTTTTTAAAAGAGTTTTCAGAGGGGGCAGTTCGCAGGTCCAGGGGGAGAGCGTTCCAGGGCCTTGGCGCCGTCACCTCGAAGGCTCGATCACCCCTTGTTTTCAGCCTGGACCTGGGGGGACCACCAGGAGGTGCTGATCGGCAGATCTGAGTGAGCGGGTGTTGGTGTAGGGATGGATGAGTTCAGTGATGTATAGATAGGGGCCTGACCGTGTTCCTGTGTGACGTGTCATGCCGACCGGACCAACATGGCTTAATGTCACCGCTCATTGGCCACAGAGTTGTCATTTAATGATACTGGTAATCACCTGGTATTTGATTACAATCGCCAACCCAAGATGTCTCTTCGTGGAATACTACGAATACAACGCTCTCTCTCTCCCTCTCTCCGTGTGGCGTTTCTCGTCACCTCATGGGTCCAGTAAACGATTCTGACATCATCCTGGACTGTGTGCGGGTCATTACAGGCGGTGGGGCAGGTAGAAGGGTGGACAGAGAGAGAGAGAGTCGCCCACTGGAAAGAAAAGCGGAGGAATGGATACAGGGACAAAAAAGGTCAAGAGGAAGGTGCTTCACAGCCTCTGATGTCTTCAGGCGTGTAGTAAAGGGTATTATGCACCTCTATGGTCGGTGTAGAATATATATCCACATGCATAATTACGACTGAAATGTAGGCTGCGGTATAGGATGGTGGGTCAGGTCCCCTGTGCTGATCACCCTCCTCTTCAATTACAGCTTCACCACTGGGGCCTGCTGTTACTTTAATGACCATTTACTATAAGTCAAGTGGCTTTTTGTTCAGATTCACATTCCTCTCATTCACTTCTAAATATAGGTTTGTCCTGTTGCTGTCACAAAATGTCGACGATCGTAGCCACATGCAGGTTGTTGGGAGTTTTTCGGGGGATCGTATTCGCACACCAGCCCGATATCTCTTAAAATATGTAAATAAAGTATGTATATATCAACCACAGGAAAAAGGTAAATAAGTAATATATTTTATGTTTTGTATCGTTGAAAGTCTCAAACAAGCAGCATGATTGGGAGTTTAATTAAGAATGCTTTGGGTGGGGGGGCAAGGGCAAGCAAGTTCACCACTAGACCAATTCACCCATGCAATTATTATTACATTATGTACCTTTTTCCTGTAGTCGATGAAGACCATGTTCCACACACACATCGGTCCTCTCTGGAGAGGGGACAAGGCTAGATGTCCTTTGTATTCATTGTTGTAGGGTAATAGGGTGATGCATAGCCTATATACTTGGCTGGTTGTAACCAAGCAGCGAGAGGCTTCGCTGGTATCGGATGATTCTATCAGATGTTGGAATAATCTAAGTGTGAACCTGGAACCCGGACCAGACGGATAGAGTTCTCTGATGCTGTGTGCTCTTGCTGAGTGAGGCCCCGGGTAACGAAACACCCGACCCGTTACCCCGCCTCCTCACGCACCGGCCCCCGTTAATTATTCACACGCCGCTCGCTCGCTCGCTCGCCGGCCTGCCGACATCACACACACACACACGCGCGCTCAGATGCACCCGCTGGTATGTTTAATTTACGGTCTTTCAGTTGTTGTTTTTTTTCGTTGTCGCTGCCGGCCGGACTGGCCGCTGTTCTCTTGAGTGAGAGAGAGGGTGGAGGTGGGGTGGGGCAAAACGGAGGGGAGGAGGGGGAGGTGGCAGCCCTCAGCTGATGATGGGGAATCTGATATCACGGTGGGCATCGTTCATGTCATCCTTCATTCATGCTAACTAACTATAGCCTTCCCTTCCTGTCTCCTTCCCCCTCGGACATTGAGTGGCTATTATCTGTCGTTTCTATACATCAAAGGGTAATGATGAGGGGCAATTACATACTTAGTGTCGAGGCTAAGTGGATTTATTGTATGGGGATGAGAGCCCCCTACACCCACACACACAACCACACTCCTGACTGGGAGGGTACTATTGGAGACCCATTGGAGAGTTTAACCAGGAAAGGTCACACATGTATATATGGTTTCAACTCACAATCTTTAGATGTAAAAAATCTGTTCAAATATCAAAATGTATCATGTATAACATCTAATCTATTTGTCTGGTTTTTCTATCCAGTCTTACCACACTAATAGTCATTTTAATTTGGTCAAACAAAAGACACAAAGGTTCACAGAAAAACATTCTCAAACTTGAATACCACCATGACGGGGTGGGAGGGGGGGGGGGGGGGGGGCAGGTGTTTGACAACAGGGTGTGTCCTGATTCTAAACAAACGCTGATAGGCGTACAGTCATAACGTGAGGGTAGGAGGAGATATGGATATTGGGTTTGCGTGTTTAGTTTATCTCTCTTGGCTTAGCTATTGTGTGCATGAGTGAGTGCCAGTCAAAATTGTGTGTTTAAGAGTGTGGCATAGTGTGTGTGTGAAACTGTTTACTTAGCATGTCTGAAGGACTGAACATAAAGTACGCAGCGGTCACCATTTCAAAGGGAGTTTATTTACTTTGTGACACAATAGCGAAACAAATGCACTAGCCAATATCAAAATATGATAATCAAATGATTAGGGCCTATTATAAAAATAATTTAAATAAATAACTATTTATCAATTAACAAGTCAGAGTCTGAGTCTGCACCTTCCGAGTCCAAATGCAGTCGATGCTCAAGTCCAAGACAAGTCTGAGTCATCAGTGCTCTCAGGAGTCGAGTACTACAACACTGGTAGAGATACATTGTAAGATCTTGTCTTTTCCTATGAAAGTGTCCGGTAGCATAATGTATTTCTCTGTAGGCTGGTTGAAGACACATGGAACGGACGAGTGACTCCTATACTATACTATATATCAACCCGGGCTGAACTCACCCGAGCTGGGTCTCCAGAAACTATACCCTCTAATGAGAAGATTGGGTCAATAGTACATTTTGACATTTGGCATTCAGGATTTTGTATTCCTTCCATTCCTACACACGCCAACGTTATGGGAAATGCACTTACCGCCTTCTCCAGAATCAGACAAGAAGATAGATATCAACTGCCTCTCTGTGCGTTCAGTATAGAAAGCTATCCGGCTGCAAACTAGCCTAGCTTAGCACAAATGAACGGAAGCGGATGTGGACCAGCTGCGTCTATACTTTCCATAGCCGCATTTCTGCATGACGCTCTCTGATTGGCCGACGTCAGTTTCTACACTGGTTAAGTTTAGGCACTCTTTCGAAGTTGGTTAAGGTTAGAGTTTGTCTTAGAGCATGGCGATAGAACGCCAGGTAGTTTGCAGGCTGTTCGACGCGGAAATGGGCAAAAACACAGCTCATCGCGCGATTGGGCAAACATGTCAGTGGCCAATCAGAGAGCGTCAGTCAGTGGCCAATCAGAGAGCGTCCTGCAGAAATGCGGCTACGGAAAGTATAGACGCGGACCAGCTAGCGGTGTTGGCCAAAAACACCTCTCCCAGAGTTTTAAGCTATAGGCTACCGAAATTGGTATCTATATTCTTGTCTGACTCTGGAGACGACGGTAAGCGTATTTCCCATAATGTTGTCGTGTTCCTTTAATATCAATTGTGAAAGGCAAAAGCATCTTGAAAGGTGTAGGAACCCCTGGACAGATTGAAATGAAATTGCTTGGGTCTATCTTGCTGTGAATGTGTAAAAAAGAAAACATATTTCAAGACAAAAGTAAGCGATTGGTGATCATCATTCATAACCTCTGAGGCCCATGTGAACTGGCAGAAATGAAATGTCACTTTAGATGCACTAAGGACTAAGGAGGTTGTCACTAGAGCATCAGCAACACAATGTGCTGTTTGCAAACGCTTTACCACCGACCGTAGCTCAGACCCAACTGTCATCGAACAGGCATTGCAGATAAAATGTGACTCACTCAGGATCCAGCGATATCATATCAAACTTACAGCTAACATAGTCGCAAACATATTTTAGGTTCAACTTTAGGTAAAAGAAAAAAAAGAGAACGTTAACAAGTGAACAAACCAGACATTTTCTTTTTGAAATGCTGAATATGTAAATAGTATGTACGTGTATTTGTGATACACACACATTGTAAATGTATCAATGTGTACAATTGTATAAATTGTGTATCAATACATATTCACAATATGTAAATATACACACGCGCGCTGACACACACTTCTATATAGTGGGTCATAAGTAATGATTGAGAGGGTTTATGTTTGTCTATATGTTACCGGTCCCAAGGCTATCGGGTACCGACCTTCACAAATCATGTTTGCGGCCGGTCAACATTCACTCCCTGAAAGCATCAGTAGTCAAGAGGAATGAAGACACAACCTGCTCAGTTCTACTCCAATTCTTCTCTCAGAGTTTTATTCATATCACATCACTTATTCAAGCATACAGTATAAATTATTTACATTTGTTAGTTTAACTCAGTGCCTCCGGTTATCATTGGCAATAGTTACCAAAATATGCACTTCATCATATACTTTCATTTACATTTCTCCTTTGTTTCGATATCAATGGTTGTCAAAAGATTCACTTAAATCATAAGCGACATATTCACATTTGTCCTTTAGTGGCTGGCGTCTCTGCCACCAGTATAACAGTATTAGTAGTATAGGTACTATTACATGGTACTATTGAAACAACAGGCCGTCACACGTCAGAAATCCCACTAGTTCAATGAACACCATAGATAAACATACTTTTACCGTTCAACTTACTTGTTGTAGTTTAAGACTGCTTTTAAACTTCATGGGGAATATTCCTTTACTTGAATTATAGGCTCTAATAAAAAAAAAATGTATCCTCTCTTTCTCCGATTTTTCTGTTTTTCTCCCCATCCAATTTAGTCGTTGTGCCAATCCCCCCCCCCCTACCTGTTTGTTGTGCGCATGTTCTCCAACTGGTCGGTACAAGGGAACCCTGAAGTCATCCGCACGCTTCCTCCGACACGTGTGGCGACAGCCAGTGACTCTTTTTTCACCTGGCAGCGAGGACTCTCATTGGTGAAGTGTAACGCGTGGGAGGTCACGCTGCCTTCATCAAGTCCTGCCTCTCGCTGAGCAAGCGCCCAGACCTGACCTGTAGGCGTCGCTGTCCACAACGCCAGATCCCCACCCGTGACTTCCATCCCCCTAACCCAGCCACGGGTTAGTATAGCGATCAGCCCAAGCCAGAGGCAATGCTGACTCTGGGAGTCGAGACCGTAGCCTCTTGCATTGGTGACGAGCGCAATCTCCGCTACGCCACCTGACCGCCGGCTCTAATCAAACTTTACAAAATGGCGTCTCATTAGCATTAAGCTCTGACTGGTACATTTGTGACATTTTGTTAGGGATTTGTATGCGACCCCAATTGCACGACACAGACAGGAATTCAGAGTTATCCAAAACAAGGGCATGATTTATTTATACACAAAAAAAGCGGCACTAACCCTTAAGGGAGAAAAACACCACGAAGTCCATGAACACAAAAATGCAGCGCTGTCCCTTTTAACGGGCGAACAAACAGTACACAGGAATATCTTCCGAGAACACGGGCATCCTCCCGACCAGAACGTTGCCGACGGGCAACGCAGCAAACAGGGGGTCCAAGGTGGAACGGAGTGAGAACACGGGCATCCTCCTGTGGAACAATAGAGAGCGATGACGAGCCTCACCCCAGGAACGAGGTCCATGAAGAGGGAGTAGGGCAGTAGCCGGCACGACGTCTCACCCCAGAGACGCGGCGGTAGATGGTAGCAAAGTAGAATGGCACGACATCTGAAGTGGGAACATAGGGATCCTCCCGTGGAAGTATAGAGAGCGAAGACGATGTCCCGCTCCAGGAAACGGTGGTGGATGGTAGCAACAAGACGACCTGGCAAGGAGTGGAAGGCAACCAGCAGTTCTCCCGAGGAGCTGATTACCAACCACTCACAGGTGCGCGAGGAGGAATGTTCGGCACGCCCCCTCGTTGGGCAGCATGCAGTCCTACCCAGCCCTCACACATTTCACGGATAGCAATTACCCTTATTTCATATTTTCGTCAAGTCACCTCATTTCACATTCTAGTCAAATAACCGTATTCCACATTCTAGTCAAATAACCTTATTCCACATTCTAGTCAAATAACCTTATTCCACATTCTAGTCAAGTGCTCAGGGCCCAGTGTTGAATAAACAAGTTACAATGTACCTTAATATTATAACGTCTCCTATAACCAAGCGGCAAGTGTGCGCCGTCAGTAACTGATAACGTGGAAAACACCATCTTCCCTCGTGGTCGAGGCATATCACAATGTGCGCCCACATAACATACTTCACATTCTTATTGACGTTATTAAACATTCAACTCATTTCACAATTCTCGTTACTCATATCACATAACGTTATAACTTCTAACGGTAGTGTTTCCGGTACTTTTCACAGTGTATACTGATCTGAAAGCATAGAGTAGTAGTCAAGAGGAATGAAGACACGACCTGCTCAGTTCTACTCCAATTCTTCTCTGGTGTGAGAGGGCGGAAACCGTCACCTTAGGGGGACCTGGTGCATCACCTGAACTAATAGGTTCCGCTCTTAACTTCCTGTATAACCAATTCTCCATCTCACAGTCTTGTGAGTCAACGTGAACTTAGTTAATTATATTAGCGTGTAGCTGGCAACATGAAGTTTACCACAATTCTTCTAATCATAATAATTAGATATAAACAATTGCAAAAATCACACAAGATTATGCACATATTCTTGTGAGTACTACATATACATATAAGTTTTTTTGTAAAACGCTACTCATTGCACCTTTAATACCGGCCTTGCTCCATTGGCCTCCAGTTGATGGTGTATTTTGGGGGGAATTCAGTCTGATCAGAGTCTAGCTGATCTCCTACATAATTTAGGGAAATCACCTGTGCGGCCGGTCCGGCCTGTGTGTGTGTTCTCTAAACTGTTTTGTTCAGCCTGCCAGCCTGCGCCACCAGACGCTTCTGTCTCGTCTTCGAGCAGCGGACGGTGTTGTGGGAAGATTTGGTTGTTCCTCGAATCAGGACAAAAGGATATAGAATATTAGACACAGGACAATGAGTTCAAACATCATGTATTGTTTTGTTTGTTTGTTTAACCTTTATTTACCCAGGGTAGGTTCGCTGAGCACAGATGCTCTTTTTCAGCTACGCCCTGCTTCACATTCACACAGTTCCATTCATACCTGGGAGCTGCCCAGTACAACCACAGTCTGACAACATTGGCCACTGAGCAACTCCACTGGAGCAGTTGGAAAAAGCATAATTACATGAATTATCGGGTGGTCCATGGATCACGACAAGCTTGTTGACAGCAATGCAGCATAGCAGAGTCGCCAAGGAGCTCTCCTTTCCTCTATTCTACAATGGTCTGATATACTCGTCCACCTAGGCCTAGGGTGTCTTCGCTGGCTGACCAATCAAGTGTGAGACACCTGTGTCCTTTCCCATATATGATCCAGCTCGGACCAGGTCCTCGAGGATGCATAGTTATGTAACAGGAAAAATGCACAGGCGCCCACCCCGCACTGACCAGCCACCTTGCTGGAGATAAAGGGGCCCCTTTAACCTTGGCCTAAAAGCCTCTCAATGTAAAAGGGAAACATAGTGTCCTCAAATGTTTATGATACTGATTGTACTGTAATCCTATTTTATCAATGACTTTTAACTTAATCAATGTTCCTAATTAACTAATATATTTATATATGATATAAGCCTAAAGTCTGACGTTAATTTCCGATGCTCCGTGGATGCTCACGCAGGCACAATCTTCTTCGGCACAGCGGGGACACGACGAGTGACGGACGTGCAAAACTGGTAGAAGACACTAATCGTAACGGGAACCAAACTACAGGGTTTATTCTGTTCTCTCTCTCCCACCCCTCTCTCTCGCCATTCATTCACCGCCCGCAACTTTGTATCCGTGTGAGAAGTGGAAAGTGGAATTGGTGACGTGTTTCATGTTCTGAAAAGTTAAAGATCGATACCACCGGCAGCCAGGCGATGCCTATGCTTGATAAACACTAATCTATGTCCCCAGTAGAAGGTCTCCAAGGTGTGTGTGTACTGTGTGTGTGTGTGAGAGAGAGAGAGAGAGAGAGAGAGAGAGAGATGAGAGAGAGAGAGAGAGAGAGAGAGAGAGAGAGAGAGAGAGAGAGAGAGAGAGAGACGAGATCATTCTGCAGATTGATCTTGTTTCCACTAGAGGGTAGTATTACACCATAGCTGTTTGCTCTCTCTCTCTCTCTCTCTCTCTCTCTCTCTCTCTCTCTCTCTCTCTCTCTCTCTCTCTCTCTCTCTCTCCTATTCAATTCAATTCACTTCAATTCAATTCTATTCTCCTTCGCTCTCTTTTCTCTCTCCCCCGATGTGCCCCGCCCAATGGCAGATTGACCTGTTGGTGATAGTATCAGATTTAAGTAGAGGAGAGGTCTGTGACCGTCTGTCTGATCAGATGCAAAGGTCTTGCAATGAGTAGCCTATTGTGTGTCTGTGTGTGTGTGATTGCAAGCACCTGCATGTGTGTCTATTATCCTTCTGACCCAGTATGTCTGAAACCTGAGAGAAAAGAAGAGAGCTCCTCTTTAAAGGCCCAATCAGTGATCCTAATGTATAAAAGGAAAAAAATGGATAGCCCCACCGCCAAAAATGTGTTTTCTTTCTCTAGTTGATTACTAAACAGGTAATTATGAGTTTTTAATTGTGTTCACTGTATGTTGTGGGTGTACAAGTGTTTAAAACAGATCCATATTCCGATTTACAACCGGATAAGAAAGGCTCACATGGTATATATTTTCCATCTACAGAGCAAACCCTTCTAGAATGTATGTGAATAGACGCCACATCGACACAGCAAAACAAAACAAAACAAAAAAAGATACACAGACTACAGCTTTAAATATTTTCCCATCAAGCGGCTTTGGAGCTCAGCCGCGGCCGACAAGTGTGGTTTGGCCTGTTGGTCGAGTGAAGCCTGGTGGTGAGGTGTGGTGTGGTGTGGTGAGGTGTGGTGTGGTGAGGTGTGGTGAGGTGAGGTGTGGTGAGGTGTGGTGTGGTGTGGTGAGGTGAGGTGTGGTGAGGTGAGGTGTGGTGAGGTGAGGTGAGGTGAGGTGAGGTGAGGTGTGGTGAGGTGAGGTGAGGTGTGGTGAGGTGAGGTGTGGTGTGGTGAGGTGTGGTGAGGTGAGGTGAGGTGAGGTGTGGTGAGGTGAGGTGTGGTGAGGTGTGGTGAGGTGAGGTGTGGTGTGGTGAGGTGTGGTGAGGTGAGGTGTGGTGTGGTGAGGTGAGGTGAGGTGAGGTGTGGTGAGGTGAGGTGTGGTGTGGTGAGGTGAGGTGTGGTGTGGTGAGGTGTGGTGAGGTGTGGTGAGGTGAGGTGGTGTGAGGTGAGGTGTGGTGAGGTGAGGTGTGGTGAGGTGTGGTGAGGTGAGGTGAGGTGAGGTGAGGTGAGGTGTGGTGAGGTGTGGTGAGGTGAGGTGTGGTGAGGTGAGGTGTGGTGAGGTGAGGTGTGGTGAGGTGTGGTGAGGTGAGGTGGTGTGAGGTGAGGTGTGGTGAGGTGAGGTGTGGTGAGGTGTGGTGAGGTGAGGTGTGGTGAGGTGTGGTGAGGTGTGGTGAGGTGAGGTGAGGTGTGGTGTGGTGAGGTGAGGTGTGGTGAGGTGAGGTGTGGTGTGGTGTGGTGAGGTGTGGTGAGGTGTGGTGAGGTGAGGTGAGGTGTGGTGTGGTGAGGTGTGGTGAGGTGAGGTGAGGTGTGGTGTGGTGAGGTGAGGTGTGGTGTGGTGAGGTGAGGTGTGGTGAGGTGAGGTGTGGTGAGGTGTGGTGAGGTGTGGTGTGGTGAGGTGTGGTGAGGTGTGGTGAGGTGTGGTGTGGTGAGGTGAGGTGTGGTGTGGTGTGGTGAGGTGAGGTGTGGTGAGGTGAGGTGAGGTGTGGTGAGGTGAGGTGAGGTGTGGTGTGGTGTGGTGAGGTGAGGTGTGGTGAGGTGAGGTGTGGTGAGGTGAGGTGTGGTGAGGTGTGGTGAGGTGTGGTGTGGTGAGGTGAGGTGTGGTGTGGTGTGGTGTGGTGAGGTGAGGTGTGGTGAGGTGAGGTGAGGTGTGGTGAGGTGAGGTGTGGTGAGGTGAGGTGTGGTGAGGTGAGGTGTGGTGAGGTGTGGTGAGGTGTGGTGTGGTGAGGTGAGGTGTGGTGAGGTGAGGTGAGGTGTGGTGAGGTGAGGTGTGGTGAGGTGAGGTGTGGTGAGGTGAGGTGTGGTGAGGTGAGGTGAGGTGTGGTGTGGTGTGGTGAGGTGTGGTGTGGTGAGGTGAGGTGTGGTGAGGTGAGGTGTGGTGTGAGCTGAGGTGTGGTGAGGCGAGGTGAGGTGAGGTGAGGTGTGGTGTGGTGTGAGCTGAGGTGTGGTGAGGTGAGGTGTGGTGTGGTGAGGTGTGGTGAGGTGAAGTGAGGTGAGGTGTGGTGTGGTGAGGTGAGGTGTGGTGTGTGAGGTGAGGTGAGGTGTGGTGTGGTGAGGTGAGGTGTGGTGTGAGCTGAGGTGTGGTGAGGTGAGGTGAGGTGTGGTGTGAGCTGAGGTGAGGTGAGGTGTGGTGAAGTGAGTGAGGTGAGGTGAGGTGAGGTGTGGTGTGGTGAGGTGAGGTGTGGTGTGAGCTGAGGTGTGGTGAGGTGAGGTGAGGTGTGGTGTGAGCTGAGGTGAGGTGAGTGTGGTGAAGTGAGGTGAGGTGAGGTGAGGTGAGGTGTGGTGTGGTGAGGTGAGGTGTGGTGTGAGCTGAGGTGTGGTGAGGTGAGGTGAGGTGTGATGAGGTGTGGTGTGGTGTGGTGAGGTGTGGTGAGGTGTGGTGAGGTGAGGTGAGGTGTGGTGTGGTGAGTGTGGTGAGGTGAGGTGAGGTGTGGTGAGGTGAGGTGTGGTGTGGTGAGGTGAGGTGTGGTGAGGTGAGGTGTGGTGTGGTGAGGTGAGGTGAGGTGTGGTGAGGTGAGGTGAGGTGAGTGTGGTGTGGTGAGGTGAGGTGTGGTGAGGTGTGGTGAGTGAGGTGTGGTGAGGTGAGTGTGGTGAGGTGAGGTGAGGTGTGTGGGTGAGGTGGGTGTGGTGTTGGTGAGGTGAGGTGTGGTGAGGTGAGGTGTGGTGGTGTGAGGTGTGGTGAGGTGAGTGTGTGGGTGAGGTGTGGTGTGGTGAGGTGATGGTGTGGTGTGGTGTGGGTGAGGTGTGGTGAGTGTGGTGAGGTGAGGTGTGGTGAGGTGAGGTGAGGTGAGGGTGAGGGTGAGGTGTGGTGAGGGGTGTGGTGAGGTGTGGTGAGGTGAGTGTGTGAGGTGTGGTGAGGTGAGGTGAGGGGTGTGGTGAGGGTGGTGGTGGTGAGTGTGGTGTGGTGTGGTGAGGTGAGGTGTGGTGAGGTGTGGTGTGTGAGGTGAGGTGAGGTGTGGTGTGTGTGGGTGAGGTGAGGGTGAGGTGTGGTGAGGTGAGGTGAGGTGAGGTGAGGTGTGGTGTGGTGAGGTGAGGTGAGTGAGGTGTGGTGTGGTGTGGTGAGTGAGGTGAGGTGAGGTTGTGGTGGTGTGGTGTGGTGAGGTGAGGTGAGGTGAGGTGAGGTGAGGTGTGGTGTGGTGAGGTGAGGTGAGGTGAGGTGTGTGAGGTGAGGTGAGGTGAGGTGTGGTGAGGTGAGTGTGGTGAGGTGAGGTGAGGTGAGGTGAGGTGAGGTGTGGTGAGGTGTGGTGTGGTGTGGTGAGGTGAGGTGTGGTGAGGTGAGGTGTGTGAGGTGAAGTGTGGTGAGGTGAGGTGAGGTGAGGTGTGGTGAGGTGAAGTGTGGTGAGGTGAGGTGAGGTGAGGTGAGGTGAGGTGTGGTGAGGTGTGGTGTGGTGTGGTGAGGTGAGGTGTGGTGAGGTGAGGTGTGGTGAGGTGAAGTGTGGTGAGGTGAGGTGAGGTGAGGTGTGGTGAGGTGAAGTGTGGTGAGGTGAGGTGAGGTGAGGTGAGGTGAGGTGTGGTGAGGTGTGGTGTGGTGTGGTGAGGTGAGGTGTGGTGAGGTGAGTGTGGTGAGGTGAAGGTGTGGGTGAGGTGAGGTGAGGTGAGGTGAGGTGTGGTGTGGTGAGGTGTGGTGTGGTGAGGTGTGGTGAGGTGAAGTGTGGTGAGGTGAGGTGAGGTGAGGTGAAGTGTGGTGAGGTTGAGGTGAGGTGAGGTGAGGTGTGGTGAGGTGAGGTGAGGTGAGGTGAGGTGTGGTGTGGTGAGGTGTGGTGTGGTGAGGTGAGGTGTGGTGTGGTGAGGTGAGGTGTGGTGAGGTGAGGTGAGGTGTGGTGAGGTGAGGTGTGGTGTGGTGAGGTGAGGTGTGGTGTGGTGAGGTGAGGTGAGGTGAGGTGTGGTGAGGTGAGGTGAGGTGAGGTGAGGTGTGGTGAGGTCCAAGTGAACTTCAGAGAGAAGAGAAGAGCAAACAAATCATGTAAACAAGTGGTGTAAAGATATAAAGCAGAAAGGAATGATGGAGAAAAGAGAGGGAGAAGAATTTCATCAGAGGTCATGTATACTATGTGTGTGTGTGTGTGTGTGCGTGTATGTGTGTGTGTGTTTGTATATCTGTGTGTTTGTATATGTACATGTGTGTGTATATGTGTGTGTGTGTGTATATGTACATGTGTGTGTATATGTGTGTGTGTGTTGTATATGTGTGTGTGTATGTGCTTGTGTGTGCGTGTATGTGTGTGTATTTGCATGTGTACATGTGTGTATATGGTGTGTGTGTTTTATATTTGTGTGTGCGTGTATGTGTGTGTGTTTGTATATCTGTGTGTTTGTATATGTACACGCGTGTGTGTGTGTGGTTGTAT
Organism: Notolepis coatsorum; assembly: GCF_963971535.1. Lineage (NCBI taxonomy): Eukaryota > Metazoa > Chordata > Actinopteri > Aulopiformes > Paralepididae > Notolepis > Notolepis coatsorum. Next base: position 20,061,396 of record NC_140171.1, read on the forward strand.
ATGTGTGTTTGTGTGTGCGTCTATGTGTGTGTGTTTGTATATCTGTGTGTTTGTATATGTGTGTGTGTGTGTGTGTGTGTTGTATATCTGTGCGTGTGTGTAGCATGTGTTTGTATATGTGTGTGTGTGTATGTCTGTGTTTGTATATGGTGTGTGTGTGTGTGTGTGTGTTGTGTCGTGTGTGTGTGGTGTGTGTGTGTGTGTGTGTGTGTGTGTGTGTGTGTGTGTGTGTGTGTGTGTGTGTGTGTGTGTGTGTGTGTGTGTGTGTGTGTGTGTGTGTGTGTGTGTGTGTGTGTGTGTGTAACCGTGTGAGTACGGGGTGCGTTTTTGTTACAGATTCCAGAAGGGGAGGAGACAGTTGTGTCAAACCGCTGCTTACTTTGTCGTGAGCCAATGAGCGCCGTGACCAATGGCGTCGGAGGAGAGTGGTGACGCGCGCGCGGGGGGAGTGTGTCCAGTGTCCGGGGGTTTGGGATGGATGGAACCCTGTCAGCATGTCACCATGGAGATAAGAGAAGTCTGACAGAGAGGGAGAGACCGGGACAAGCTTTTATATCAATCATACTGACTTATCACTCTGTGTGTGTGTGTGTGGGGGGGGTGTGGGGGGGGGGGGGGGGGGGGGGGGGGGGTGGGCGGCTTGGAATCAGAAATAAATCAATGTCATGTGTCTCGAGTCTCATCATGTGTCAACAGCTGGTGTCAGTTCTTCCTCACCTCTGCCCGTAATGACTGCAGCCACACGCATGCATACACACACGCACGCGCGCGCACACACACACACACACACACACACACACACACACACACACACACACACACACACACACACACACACACACACACACACACACACACACACACACACACACACACACACACACACACACACACACACACACACACAACACACACAGACAGATGTCATCTGCTGTAAGCCATGTTCTAAGTGTCTGGACTCTGCCCAGGCGGAGAGATTGGCCAAATGTTATGTTGGCAGGAGACCTTATTATCTATGTTCTGTCTCTATAACCTCCTCTCCTCTCCTCTTATTATCTATGTTCTGTCTCTATAACCTCCTCTCCTCTTATTATCTATGTTCTCCATCTCTATAACCTCCTCTCCTCTTATTATCTATGTTCTCCGTCTCTATAACCTCCTCTCTTATTATCTATGTTCTCCGTCTCTATAACATCCTCTCCTCTTATTATCTATGTTCTCCCTCTCTATAACCTCCTCTCTTATTATCTATGTTCTCCGTCTCTATAACCTCCTCTCCTCTTATTATCTATGTTCTCCGTCTCTATAACCTCCTCTCCTCTTATTATCTATGTTCTCTGTCTCTATAACCTCCTCTCCTCTTATTATCTGTGTTCTCCGTCTCTATAACCTCCTCTCTTATTATCTATGTTCTCCGTCTCTATAACCTCCTCTCATCTTATTATATCTGTTCTCTGTCTCTATAACCTCCTCTCCTCTTATTATCTATGTTCTCAGTCTCTATAACCTCCTCTCCTCTTATTATCTATGTTCTGTCTCTATAACCTCCTCTCCTCTTATTATCTATGTTCTCCGTCTCTATAACCTCCTCTCTTATTATCTATGTTCTCCGTCTCTATAACCTCCTCTTCTCTTATTATCTATGTTCTCCGTCTCTATAACCTCCTCTCCTCTTATTATCTGTGTTCTCAGTCTCTATAACTTCCTCTTCTCTTATTATCTATGTTCTCCGTCTCTATAACCTCCTCTCCTCTTATTATCTATGTTCTCTGTCTCTATAACCTCCTCTCCTCTTATTATCGATGTTCTCCGTCTCTATAACCTCCTCTCCTCTTATTATCTGTGTTCTCCGTCTCTATAACCTCCTCTCCTCTTATTATCGTTAGGTTATGACTATAACCAAGTT
>NC_140171.1:20063501-20073501 GCF_963971535.1 Notolepis coatsorum
ACAATCCTCCTATTTTACCCTCAATACGGCCAGTTAAAACAGGAAAACCTGTTAATGTGTGAACTCACTGTTCATTGTCATTACAGTCTGAGAAAGAACATTCTTTCACTCACTCGTCACCAAGCATAGCTTCATAGGTTAGTTGCCTTAGTAGTGAGTACACGGTACACATAAACACCATGATGTTTCTCACACAACAACCAGATCAATACATCACGATCTGCACGGAGAAGCTAACTGCCAGTGACAAAAACAGCTCACACACAACCCGCAACGTATCTCAAATGCATTGCAACAACACACGTTTTGGGAAAAAACACCGTTATTCACAATACATTTAGCAAGGTAAAACCAGAAGACGTGTTATGAGGTCTGGCCAACCCCGTACCTGCCCGGAACGCAGATCAGCGAAGTGCAGTCACAAGCCACCGTAGAACACAACCGTCCCGTGTTGTTCGATCCGGGCAGCGTCGCCGCTCCACCAGTCGCTACAGTCCTCTTTGTTGACGCAATCCCCGTCTAGGCTCAGGCAGGGTCGACGAACATCCCCTGTCAAGGATGACGTCGTGGTCAAGAGTGTAAAACATGTTAAAAATCAAAGCACGTTCAACAGAATAGCATCAAGCTAACGGCTGCTCCAACCGTTCGGGTGCTATTGCTTCCGCTCGCGAGACGCCGATCTACGACGCACGCGATCAGGAGCGAGCTCCCGGCGGCGCGCGAGAAGCCAAGCTACCCCGCGCCAGGCCACCGACCGGCTAACCGTAAGCTATGAACATGTAAACAATGACATAACACTCACCCAGACAGGCCGCCGTTCTGAACCCTCCTCACTTTTTAAGAGAAAAGAGAAAACAAGACGTCAACACCGCTTCACAACGGTGACATTAACACGTCCGGCGGAATCAGCACAGTACCAACTGGCCTGTATAGCTGACTTTGAACATGAATCTGCCGCTATCGCACATTACATGCACATATCCCCTCGTGAAGGAATACTCTCATTTGGATATGAAAGATGGGGTCTTAACACTGGTGACAGAGAGAATCCACTCGTCCAGAACACACAGGGATCACCAGTGTCAATGGTCGCGGCCCACTAGTTAAAACTATAATGGTCGCCAGACCAAGGCCTTCTGTCGCCTAGACGGCTAAACAAAGGACCCTAGCCTGGGGCCGGTTTCCATAAACTTTGTCAAGTAGCCCCATAGCACTAACAGACAAGTGGAGCCCGCCAGCAAACACTACTCACCCAACCTGGAACGCACCGCTCCTCACAACAGCGCATGTCCGACAGTTCAGCTGTGGCCTGACAGGTTTCACCCCAACAAACACAGCAAGGAACTGCAGTTGAGAAGCATGCAGCGGCGTGCTCCCAATACGAAAACCGGTGGAGGGTTTGTAGAATGATCATCATCTTCTAGACACTCCAGTACGAAGACAATATCGCCGTATTTTCTCGAAAATAGTGAGAGAGAAAATAAAGATATGATGTCAACGTATCCTTGTTTCCCAAGCTGTTCTAATCCAATTTCTTCCATCATGGTGTCAAGTGTGGGGATCTACCGAGGCACCTCTTCCTTGTGGTGAAAGCGAGAAGGAGAGAGCAGGTGACCACACACCTGCTTATGAAGGTAAGCTGATGAGGGGTGTGGTCAGACTAATACTGGTATTAGAGGTACATTTGTGGTTTATTCAGTACGCGTGCACGTACGCGAGATAGTGCAGTAGCGATGCCAAGCTAAGCCACTAACGATACAGAACTATGTTCTCTGTCTCTATAACCTCCTCTCCTCTTATTATCTATGTTCTCTGTCTCTATAACCTCCTCTCCTCTTATTATCTATGTTCTGTCTCTATAACCTCCTCTCCTCTATTATCTATGTCTGTGTCTCTATAACCTCCTCTCCTCTCCTCTTATTATCTATGTTCTGTCTCTATAACCTCCTCCCTTCAACAATAACATCACACAAACACCACAACAACCCCACCAACACACAACCTAACACACCACAACAACTCACACCACCACACCACCCCACACCACCAACCACCACCAACACCACCACCACAACCCCCACCCCACCACCAAACACCCACCAACACACCACCACCAACACACACAACCCCAACACACACCAACAACCACCAACCACCACCACCAACCACCACACCACCCACCACCACCACCCAACACCCTCCACCACACCACCCACAACCACCCACCACCCCACCCTCCACCCACCACCACCACCTCCACACCACCTCCACCCACACCACCTCCACCTCCTCCCCCCCTCCTCCACCCACCTCCCCCTCACCACACCTCCTCCACCACCACCACCTCCCACCCCCCTCCACCACCTCCCACACCTCCACCTCCACCACCTCCCACCTCCTCCACCACCACCTCACCTCCACCACCCCTCCCTCACCACCACTCCCTCCACCACCTCACTCCTCCACCACCACCTCTCACCACCCCTCCCTCTCCTCTCCACCACCACCACCACCTCCTTCCTCCACCACCTCCTCTCCTCCTCCTCTACCACCTCCTCCCCACCTCTCCTCCTCCACCACCACCTCCTCTCCTCCACCACCTCCTCTCCACCACCTCCCCTCCCCTCCTCCACCACCTCCTCTCCTCCTCTTCACCTCCCCTCCTCCACCACCTCCTAACCTCCTCCACCACCTCCCCTGTACCACCACCTCCTCCCCTCCTCTCCTCCTCCTCCACCACCTCCTCACCTCCACCACCTCCTCTCCTCCACCACCTCCCCTGTACCACCACCTCCTCCCCTCCTCTCCTCCTCCACCACCTCCTCCCCTCCTCTCCTCCACCACCACCTCCTCTCCTCCTCCACCACTCCCTCCTCCTCCTCCTCCTCCACCACCTCCTCTCCTCCTCCACTACCTCCTATCCTCCTCCACCTCCCCTGTACCACCACCTCCTCCCCTCCTCTCCTCCTCCTCCACCACCTCCTCACCTCCTCCACCACCTCCTCCCCTCCTCTCCTCCTCCTCCACCACCTCCTCCACCTCCCCACCTCCCACCTCCCTGCTCTCAGTCTGCGAGCTGACACAGTGCATCCGTGAGGAATTGAGAATTCAATTGGAGAAAATCAGGCTTTTGAGTTTTCAAGCATATATTTAATAACAGGAGTCAATTATAGCGCTGTCACCACAGGGGTGGAACAGTGTCGCCACAGGGACAGAGTGGTGAGGTAATGCAGCCATGTAACCTATGAATAAGAAGTCAACAACAACAACAACAACAACAACACCCCACTCGATTAGACATGCAACATGTGCCGTGTGTCCTCATCAGCTCTCACACGCGTGCTTACTTTAACACACACGTGTTTATGCCCGTGCACGACTCTTATATGTGTGTGTGTGTGTGTGTGAGTCTTTGCCCTGCGACTGGACCTCAGAGGGTGGGAGAGGAAGGGGAAGGATGGAGAGATAGAACGATATGAGGTGGTGGTTGTGGTGGAAAGATAGAATGATACGGATCTAACCTCCATTCTGATTGGGCGGCCTCCTGTCTGTGCTGATAAAAGACCTGGAACACACACATGGCCACACACACACACACACACACACACACACACACACACACACACACACACACACACACACACACACACCACACACACACACACACACACACACACACACACACCACACACACCACACACACACATATGTCCAAACACACCCACAGCCACAAACGGTCAAATATACACACACACACACACACACACACACACACACACACACACACACACACACACACACACACACAACACACACACACACACACACACACACACACACACACACACACACACACACACACACACACACACACACACACACACATTCACATGCATGGCTCCAAGCATCATGACACACACACCCACAGCCACAAACTGTCAAATATACACAAACACACACACACACACACGCATTATGGCCTCAAACACACACAGACAGCCACAAACACCACAACACACACACACACACACACACACACACACACACACACACACACACACACACACACACACACACACACACACACACACACACACACACACACACACACACACACACACACACACACACACACGTCACACACACACACACACACACACACACACACACACACAACACACACACACACACACACACATGCACACACACACACACACACACGCACACACACACTACACACACGTGTGTGTAGTCAGCTAATTGTTGGGGCAAATGGCTGACAATGCCCAATTGATTGGGTCATTGTCCACACCGGGTCGCCTCATCAAAGAGGAGGTGTCGTTCAGGTGTGCTCTACATACAAAATAGTTGTATGTAAAACAGTTTTTTGTATCTGCAAACAGATACAAAACAGTGACGCATACAAAAACAGTGACACATACAAAACAGTTCGCCCCCCCCCCCCCCCCCCCCCCCCCACCCCAGGGCAATCTGACCACCTCTCTTTGTTCCTACTACCCAAGTCCACCCCACTCGTCACACATGTGGAGCTCTCAGTTAGAAGGGGTTATACCGTGGTGAATATAAGTATAGTTTTAGAGTGGTCTGGGGTAATTCCCGAAAGGCTGAGTTATAGCCTTATACGTGAATTCTACTATAAGCGTTGCGTTTCTTGCCTGGACACGCTACTATTCCCAAACCAAATGTATATAATAGGTATTATGTTTCATCATGAATGCAATGATGGATGGGGGGGGGGGGGGGGGGGGGGGGGGGGGGAGTAGTTTCTGATTATTTGATTGCCAGTAACGGCATTCGTATTGAACACTAAAAACGCTGATCAGCTGGATCGGTATAATAACATTGCACGATCAAGCTAGAATTGACGTCAGATAGTCCCTACCTGTGATCGGGAGTATTCCAAAAATAATATTCCAATTGTTTGATCGCCATCTGGTCCATCCGATGTCCATTTGGTCCACGACATAACCCACCACAACATATAGATCGGGGGCATTTGACGCGCTTCAATGCGACCAGGAGAACCGATCAACTCACCCGACCCAGAAAACTGTGCCCGGAGACGTTTTAGTGTAACACAGGGCAAAATACAAGGTTTGAAAGGGTGCTCGATACCACCGTCTATCTGGATGCGGCCGGTATTGCATTTTGGCGATCTCAGACTCATTCCCTATGGTAACACCAAGGTGCCTGGATGAATAATGAATAAAAATATCGAAGAAAAGTTAAAACGATCAAAACCCGAGATATCTCGGGTCTGGCGTCCAAAGCATGGCGAGCTAACCCGACTTATCTCGGGTCTGGCGTCCAATGAGTTAACAAGCTAGCAGAAAGGCAGTGGGGCCAGACAATGGGGACGTTCTAGGAGTAATCTAGGAGTTTCTTTGCACTTGTGAAATGAACCTGTTCGTTTAACACAAACAGTGTTTATTTCTCATATAATTCCACTCATTGTAGAATCATGTCGGCTAATTCAGAAACTCAATGACAGATTTCATGCTATCGTCGCGGGGCCACGTACAACCAATGGTCTTTGTTACAGCGTGATAAGCGTCTATGCCGTTGAGAAAGGGACCCCGAGCCCATCTGTAGCTTACTCAGTACTGACTTATTTTTTTTGTCTTTGACGTACCATGACCTTTTCTTGCGCACCGGTACTATTTTCTGCCCTCTCCCAATTAGGTTCTCTGGGTGATTCATTATGGCCTCATTAACTAAACCACAATACCCACGGGGCACTACGTGATGCATTACCCAACCAGTAGCCCCAGCAAGCTAACATTAGCACTACGCCTATTATAGCAGCCTGTTGACGTACCGTAGCGTCAGCAAATGCACCCGCAGCCACCGCAGGCTCCAACTACCATGTTAACAATAAACGTCAGTCAAGATGAACAGGCTCGACCGGTCACAGGAGTAAATGCTGTGCTTTTGCTCCCAGAACGATCGGGGGCGATGTGTCAAACCAACCTTGACATAAAGCTTGGGTGCAAAGTATCTATAGCAAAATGACATCACTGGCTGCTCAGAAGGAGCAGCGACTGAGGCTGTCAACGGAGTAGAGTGGAGTGGGCAGGGGTGTAGCTCCAGATTCTGGGCCCCATGAAAGAATGTATTTGTAGGCCCCCAGTGAATGCGAGCGCGCGTAAGCTGGCTGCGAAAACGCATAATATGGTTTTTACCTATACATTCGGATCAGCAGTTCAGCACCTGCACTGTTGGTGGGTGAGCCTAGTAAAGGATGTCGCATTGCGTTCATCTTCAATGAATGGACCAATGCAATAGTCTACCAAAGCCCCCCCTCTCTCTCTATATATCTCACACACACACACATACACACACACACACACTTCAGAAACAAACATAGTATCAATGAGAGCATCAATAATACACCTGAGTGATGTCTAGTAACATTTTTTTTTTTTTTTTTTTTTTTTGGGCCCCCCCCCAGTGCTGGGCCCTTGGAATCATCCTAAGCTACCCCCCCCCCCCCAGCTACGCCCCTGGGAGTGGGTGTTCAATATGATCTGCAGATGAAACGGCATGCGATGATGCAAAGCCCCTCATTCAAGCACAGCTGATGCCCAGACCTGCTAAGTAGGTTCACATATTATTTAGGATGGATATCATCACTATTGTGTCTTATAATATTTTTTTTGTATCTACTTTTTCTCCCCATTTTTTAATTTTTTCTCCCATCCCAATTTTCGTATTATCCAATTCTACCCTCCACCTGTCTCGAACGTTGTTAGACCATGCCTCCCACTGGTCGGCTGCAGTGAGGACCAAGCCTTGCATCGCGTGTCCCCTCCGGTACACGAGGAGGCAGCCGTCGCATCTTTTCACCTGCACAGCGCGATCTCTCAGTGGCGAGGAGTAACGTGTGGGAGGCTCACGCTGCCCCCGATACTTCCTGATTCTGCTGTACAGGCGCACCAACCGACCTGTAGGAGTCGCTGTCCACAACATCGGATCCCCACCCACCGGCTTTCCCACCCTCTAATACTGCCAATTGTGTTAGTATGAACGACCAGCCAAGCCGGAAGCAACGCCGAGAGCTGGGCTCGAACCCAGCATCTCCTGCGTTAGTGGCGAGCGCCTTGCCCACTGTGCCACTTAGCCGCCCCTTGTGTCCTATAATATTTAGTGCATGCAGAATATAGTTTCCCCCCCATATTTTATATTTAATTTTACTTTTAGTTTGCCTCTCTCCTGCTGATGTGTTTAATTATGCCAAAGTACAATTAGGTAACGGGTGATGCTGACCTAATGTACCATTTAATGTGACATCCTGCACGGACTTCATCACATTTATAGCTAACTCTTACTTTCTGCGTCTACCTCTCTTCCTGTGTCTCTTTCAGCCTCTGCCTGGCGAAGGCGAGGAGGGATGCCAATGAAACAGCAGTCAAGGAACCTGCCAATTCAGTTCAACCCCACGACATACGGTGCCATGTCTGTAAGTATGGGACCATCTTAATCCTCATGAATAAGAGTGTTTGTCCTCCCATAAATGTCTAGTGCTTGCTGAATTTATGCTACTGTCAAATATGTAATCAGATAACCTAATTGTCTAGGTTATATAGCCTATTTGGTTAATCTAACACAGCGGTTGCCTTATATGTGTGTATGTATATATGTTGTTATGATTGTGAAACTATAAGGAGTACCAGAAGCAAACGTTTCCCTCCTTCTTGTTGTCTGACTGCGCTCTAGATGTGGTGAAGAGTGTGCGATATTTGGGTCACAATATCACTGATGACATGTGAAAATAAGCCTGTTCAGAGCTCCGTTGTATACTGCACACCTCTGGTATAATTATAGCACAGCAAAAATTTAAAAACTGTAGGTAGCATATAATGATGCATTTAGAATCCTCCTAAAGCTCCCAAGATGGACTAGTGCAAGCTATCTGTTTGTGACTACAAATGTCCCCATCTTCCATGCTCTGCTGAGGAACTTGATGTTTACATTTATGTGTCGACTATTAGAGTAAAACAACAGGATAATAGGTGCCATTACTGATGTCAAACAAAGTGATACTATTTTTACTTTTATTTGTACTTCTATTCATTTTATTATTATTTTATTTAATTTTTATGTTCTTCCATTTCATTGGTTGTTTTATTCATTTTAATTGTTTTATTCATTTAACCTTTTATCTTTATCTCCTGTAGCACTTTGACATTTTCACAAATATAAAGTGCGGTACAAATTGAATTTATTATTATTATTATTATTATTATTACTCCTCTGGTTTGTGGAAACATTGGAATCGGTGCCTTTATGTATTTTAAATCTATGTTGTTGGCCTTGTTTCTTTTTTTATTGTATTTTTGTATGATTGTTGTTGTTTCATATATATGTGTAATATGGACGTTGAGTCTGGAATAACGTCTTCATCATATCTCTTGGCTGAATTAATTGCCACCTGCATAGCTACACAACTACAAAGTGTAAAGTGCATCTGCAAGCAAATTCATTTTTTTATTGGCATAAAAAGGGCACTTTTTTATGAGGCACAAAAGGGCAGGTGCTCGAGCACCCTTTGGGCTCTATGTGTGCACGTGCCTTTGTGTATCAATTAGGGCTGACCCCTATTAGTTGATTAGTCGACTAATCGGTCGAAAGGAGCCGTAGTCGACTGCCAACCTCTTAGTCGAATAAAAAAATAAAAATAATGTATACACTTTTTTTAAATTTTTTATTTTTTATCATTGTTTCCAAAAGAAAAGAGGCCTAGAAGCGTGGCTAACGCTAATGGCATGCATACCAGAGGCTAACTGCCTAAGAAAACAGGCACAGAGGCACTGAAAGAGGATTTCACCCATCTAATGAACACACTAGACTAGACGAATATCAAGATGTATCCATCAGTCGACTATCCAAATCCTTAGTCTGGGACAGCCCTAGTATCAATAGGGAACATGGAGTGCCAGTTTGATAGCGAGAGACGACCACATGCCTCCTCTGATAGATGCAGAGTCACCTTGGTTTCTCCCCCCCCCCACCCCACCCCACCCAGCTACTTAAAGGTGCTGTAAGTGGTATTTTATTTGTTAAAATAATAGCTCTACATTCCGACAGCCATTACCGATAATGTCTGACGAAAACAATCTGCCAGCAAATTTGGAAGATTTCTTGAAATAAGTGAAAAAATCTAGTGTTCGCTCTCCTGATTGGGTAAAAGGGGAAGGGATACCTGAAACGAGCAGAGTGGAGGGACTGGGAGACCTATATCCATGTTACTCACCAAACACTCTATATCTATATACTATATCAGTGATGTCTGTCGGAATGTAGAGCTATTTAACATTCTTAAAAATGAATACCACTTACAGCTCCTTTTAAGAGTTATCCATTGTAGCCCTGATGACTTCATTGCACCACACACCTAAGCTATTATAGTCAATTACATTTTACTCTAATACATTTAAATGGTTGAAATAAATGACAAAATAAATGTATGTTGTGAACATCAGCAATATCTCCTAGAAATAGTGAATATTTCTATTCACTGTAGAAATTCAAAATGTATGGAAATCAAAACACCCACCAAATGCTTCGGTATGGTTGAGCGATCTTATGCAATTCATTCATCTAGAGAAGATTAAATACTCACTTAGAGGGTCTAAAGACAGATTTCTGACCGTCTGGGGTCCTGTCCTGAACCATGTTGGAGGACTTGTAACTTTAACGGTAACCTAGTTGTTTGATGATTGTTGTAGTTTCTTATGTAGCCTTACGCATCTACGTTCACTATGTTGATGAATGCAACCTAAAGAATCATTGAGTTGTTACAAGCTTGAATGTGGAAGTGTGTGTTTAAAAAAAAAAAAAAATTATTGTTGTTCTTTTTTTTGTCTCTCTATGTTTGTTTGTTTTTGTGTTATGGGCGGTCAATATTTTTTTAAATGGGAACTGATGTTTTGAATTGATGTGAAATATACTTGTTGGTATTCCCAAATAAAATACATAT
>NC_140171.1:20078501-20088501 GCF_963971535.1 Notolepis coatsorum
CAACAACATGCATATAACATGCAGCAGGTAAGTAGAGACAAGTGTGGATAGATTATGTGGTCAGAATAAATATATATACTGTAATTATGGTATATACAGTATTATTGTACATGCTATCACCCATAGCTCTGTATGATAGCATGTACAATAATGCTGTATACCATATATATATATTTATTTATGCTCACCGTATATATATATATATCTATCCATACCTGTCTGTATTTACCTGCACATAGTCCTTTTACATACTGTAGATACTATATCTATATCTATACATATCCTACTCTTACTAGTTACGCTGCTGGCCAGTATGACCTTTTCATGCCTTTATACATGTATCACTGTACATATAATACTACAATTCTGTACACACATATAATTAGCACTACACTCAGTAGTACTAATTTGTGTATTTTGTACCCAGTTTAATCGCCTGCACATTGTATATTACTATTCGCTGCTGTCGGGACAAAACCTCATAACTCCATTTTTTGAATTTTTTTTTTATTATATAAATCAACTCCGTAGATCATCCTCCATATGTGTGTGTGGGTTTTACAAAGTTTAAACAATGGGAAAGCATTAAACCGATCATCTGTCTAAACCTCCTAACTCTATTCACCCTCAAATCTGTGTTAGTTTTTTTCATCTGCTGAAAAGTTGGGTTTTTGGAGTTATGAGGTTTTGTCCCGACAGCAGCGTATTGCACTTTACTGTTACATTTGCACTCTGGTTGGATGCCAAACTTCTTTCTGTTGTACTGTACTTGTGCTGTATAATGACAATAGTTGAATATAATACAATTTGAATATAATATAATATATGGACAAAGGACAGATGCCTAATTAATTATGGGTCCAAACTTCTTCCTTTGTTTCTTCTTCATCTGCTTTTTCTTCTTCTTCTGTTCTTCTTCTGTTCTTCTATGTATAGAATAGAAGTAGAGTGATGAGGGCTTTGGTCAAAGCAACAAGAAAGCAGGCTTGACATGAGAGGAGCAGTGCTCTGGTTCTCTATATGACAGCAACGCTCTGTGTGAGCTCTCAAGCTCACATTCTCACCTGTACATTCAGAATGCAGGCAAACATCTGATTCATTTGAGCTCGTTTGTGACTCAGATCAGATTTATTTCAGTGTGAACAACACAAATCACATAGAATCTGATCTTTTCAATTCTTATCGGGGCCACTTTCATATGTGGTCTTAAATCAGATACAGGTCTGATATGTCTTTGCAGTGCGACCTCAGTCTGAACAGTCATGTTGGAATTCATGCCACTTTTACGTCACTCTAGTCTAGATTGACGTATTCACCTCCTCCTCGCCCCCCATTATCATCCGCTCACAGATTAGCTGGCCTCCATCGCACATCAATTCATGAATGAAACCATAAACTGTGACTCCAGTGTCCTCCATGTGTACATCCATCTTCGTCATTGTTCATTTGGCGCATTGGGGGTCGGTTTAGGAGCATGGCCAGTTCACCATGGAATCTGATATTGGCCACATTCATTAAAAAATATATATAATAATGTGAACAGCCAAACAAAACTAAAAATCTTAATTGAGCAATAACTCAGAATTGAGCACTAAGGCTTGCAGTGTGAACTGTCACACCATGTCTTGTGCTCCAAGCCGCTGCTGTCGGGCCAAAACCTCATAACTCCATTTTATTTATTTATTATATAAATCAACTCCGTAGATCATCCTCCATATGTGTGTGTGGGTTTTACAAAGTTTAAACAATGGGAAAGCATTAAACCGATCATCTGTCTAAACCTCCTAACTCTATTCACCCTCAAATCTGTGTTAGTTTTTTTCATCTGCTGAAAAGTTGGGTTTTTGGAGTTATGAGGTTTTGTCCCGACAGCAGCGAGATGGACTATATCTTATTTGTCCGTGCTCTTTTTCAGCAAGGCCTGCTTCGCATTCAAACAGTCACACACATTCCCAGCTGAAATCCGCTCCACTGGAACAGGTGGACATTCAGTGCGTCGCTCGAGGGGCCCTTCACCTTCCTCAGCAGTGGGCGTTAAGGAGGGAGTAGAGAGTTATTCCAAGACTTTCATGCCAATCTAACCTTCTGCTCACAAGTCCACCTTTAGGGCACCGGTGAAGTGCTTTTGAATGAGGTATATCTGGTGACGACTTGAACTGAAGAAAACCTCGGCATGATGACACAAAGCCAGTCGTGACACTGTATTATTAATTGATCAGGTTTTATGTGTGAATGTCACTTGAAATAAAGACCGGAGAAAATGTAACAGCTGGATCTGAACGTTTCACATCAACATGAAGTCGTGATACTTCATAATAAGGGGCCTGGAAAAAAAGTCTCACTTGTCAATGTAACCGAAGAAGAAATTGCCACTTCCTTTTTAATTAGCAGTGTGGATTGTGCAGACAGGAGTGTCACATCATTGTCAGAAGTGATTTGACGCGGGGATCTATATGTAGGACACAAATCATGCAGCAGCACGGGGTCAGACACGAGCGGCCACACTCTGGTTCAGTATGATAAGATAAGACGAGACAAGACATTCCTTTATTTATCCCCTTGGGGAAATTCAGGAAAGGATGTTACATGCATTGGCCCGGGAATGTAACCCAGGTTACCCGGTCGCCTGATAATCCAGAGGTTCCCGGTTCGATTCCCGCTCCTCCCAGGCAGCGTGTCAATCAAAGTGTCCAAAAATGCACTAACTGCTCCCGATGAATTGCATGGTTGTCTCCGCCGTCGGTGTGTGAATGTGAGGAACAAGTGCTTTGGATAAAAGTGCTATATAAATGCACCATTTACCACTGAACCACCGATGCAATGTTATGATGGGAGCAGCCACTCTCTAGTTCAGTATAATGGGATAAGATATGAGCAGCCCAGTGGAGGCTGCTGACCAAATTTTTAGGTGAAGCACAAATTATTATATTATTATATTATATATTAAATTATATTTTTTAAACATCCCCAACGCTGCAACACCCCCATTCCTCCCAGGTGTCAGGCTCCTCATTCGCTTCCATTCATTTTGGGGACCATGTTTAAATAGCATACTTCTGAAGTATAAACAAACTATACTGCTGTGATGATTTCAATAAAACAGACCATTCTGAGTCAATGGTATGCAAAACAGGTACATTGGAATATCTTAACATGTATTTACCACCTTCCTCTGCACAAAGCCACAGATGGGTTTTATGTAACACAAGGACAATGAATGAATGAATGAATGAATGAATGAATGAATGAATGAATGAATGAATGAATGAATGAATGAATGAATGAATGAATGATTGAATGAATGAAAACTTTATTTAACAGATTGCAGAATGGGTACAATACAGTACGGCTCAATACACACAATTGTTAAGGGGATGCAGACCAGAGAAAGACTTTCGTCTTGTTTACATCAGGGTCCCGCATTTTCAATTCATCATAACATGACATACAGATAGACAGTACTGCTACATCTATATATGACATACAGAGATATAGACAGTACTGCTACATCCAGACATTTATGACATACCAGATCTACAAATATACATTACTGTTTAAGAGTACAACGCCTGTCATATAGACCTATAGTGATGGAAACTCTGATTAAGGAGAGGAGAGGAGAGGAGAGGGAGAGGAGAGGAGAGGAGAGGAGAGGAGAGGAGAGGAGAGGAGAGGAGAGGAGAGGAGAGGAGAGGAGAGGAGAGGAGAGGAGGAGGGGAGAGGAGAGAGGAGAGGAGAGGAGGAGAGGAGAGGAGGAACGTTACTTCTTAGGAGGAAATAGTGTCCCTGTCGCTCCTTATAAATTAAATCCATCCTTCGATCTTTTCTGATGAAACGTTCAATGACCTCCTCTGCAGTTGCAAATCCAGCAATGCAACAAACAGCAGTCTTTTGTGATCTAATCTATCCTTCATTTGCGTGAGGATGCTGTCGAAATCCACTAAACATTGTTCTGTTGATGCGTGACACACGTTCCATTTTCGGGACTCCGACTCCGACAGGTGGTCACTCAGACAGTCACCCAAGCGATTCACCCAAATAGAGTTTTCATTCATTCATTAATTTGCTGTCTCGTTATAACACAAACAGCTCACCATGAACCATGACCAGCTTAATTACGTTAGTTAGCATCAAAGCTAGCGTGATAACGTTAGTAGTTATTAGCATCCAAGCTAGAAACTGCTAGGCTGCCTGCTTACAGTACCTGCAATAATGTTGTCATCTTCCTGGACAGATAGACTTGTTAAATCATAATATCCACAGGTGTGTTGTGCTGGTCCTCAGTAAATGTCCCACTGGCGAAAAATAAGTTGCTATTAAAGTGCTAAATGTTATACACTAATATAGAGGTTTCGAATGTGGCTGCTCTGTTAATACAATTTTCAATCAATCAATCAATCCCGCGAGGGGAGAAACAGCCGTGTAGCTACAGAGCTGCAGAGTAGGAGCCATTCTCTGATTGGAACTAAAGGCTGTCAATCATTCAACCTCCGTGTAGCTACAGAGCTGCAGAGTAGGAGTCATACTCTGATTGGATGTCAAGGCTGTCAATCATTCAATCCCCCATTCAATGGCAAGAGTTTAAATGCACGGACCGTGCTTAGATGATGTTAATAGCCTATTTTGATTGGCTATTATTTATTATTTATTTAATCCTGGGTCAACCTGTGCAGTTATTCTGCACGAATATTTACTGCAGTCATTACTGCAGTGCAGGCCTGCTCACAGCTGTCAATTTTGGCAATTTTTTTAAGAAAAAAAATCACTGGCATTGTGTATTAATGTAAATTAATAATAATTATGAATTATGAGTGAATTTGTGTTTCACGTGTTGTCATAGAGAAACCTCCACTGGAGCAGCCACTCTCTAGTTCAGTATAATGGGATAAGATATGAGCAGTCACACTCTAGTTCAGTATAATGGGATAAGATATGAGCAGTCACACTCTAGTTCAGTATAATGGGATAAGATAATATGAGCAGCCACTCTCTAGTTCAGTATAATGGGATAAGATAATATGAGCAGCCAATCTCTAGTTCAGTATAATGGGATACAATATGAGCAGCCATTCTCCAGTGAGCAGCCATACTCTAGTTCAGTATAATAATGGGATAAGATATGAGCGGCCGCAATTTAGTTCAGTTTGATGAGTTGCCTCTGACATGTTCGGGGTCAGTAGATCAGATACCCTTGAATACACTCGATGGATTGGACACATACACACACACGCACGCACACACACAGACACATATACACGCGCGCTCATGCACACACAGGCAAACGCGTGCGCATGCAAACAAGCACACACGCACGCACGCACGCACGCACGCACGCACACAGGCAAACGCGTGCGCATGCACGCACGCACGCACGCACGCACGCACGCACGCACGCACGCACGCACGCACGCACGCACGCACACACACACACACACACACACACACACACACACACACACACACACACACACACACACACACACACACACACACACACACACACACACACACACACACACACACACACACACTGTGATGTTCTTAAGAGGTCCTTTGGTCATTAATGATTTAGTCTTACAGGCAGGACAGAAATATGACTGCTTATGACTAAAATATTGATGTAGCTCGTGAATTAATAATAGGGCTGATTTCTGAAGTTAAGATGCAGTTGGCCTAGTGGGGAGTGGGCAAGGCCAGATTAAGAATTCAGAGGCCTCTGGGCCAGACTCTTGTGGAGGCCCCCACACACACACGTGCACGCACAGTGACATTTTATATGTAAAACATTGGTGGGGCAGCCACCAACCAAGGCTACATACCAGGCAAACTACAACAACAAAAAAGCTACAAAATTACAGTAATCCTGCTACTGATGCGTTTTTAACACATCAACAAACAGCTATCCATCGAGAGAGAAAGTATAGTTGAGGACTTTTTTTTAAGTATTGAAAATGTATTATATTCCCTGTCTGCCAAAGTTATTGACAGGGTACCACACAATATATTATACTTTATTGTTCAGTTATTCTGTCCGTTTCATGATGGCTTTGTTTGAAAATGTTAAATGCAGGAAAACACAACCAGAAAATTGTCATTTTGATTTTCAATTTGGAAGGCGAACAAAGAAAGAACAGTTCTGCAACAGTGCAGTTTGTGACTTGCTGTTGTGACTTTTGGGTATTGCTGGTCTATAAGCAATAAAAAAAAAAGGAAAAAGGACTATTTAGCACCGGCGGGTCTCTGCTGTCATGATCCCAATCTGCCTCATTCGTGTCGGGCTGGGATGTGGTGATGCGGGCGTGACAGCAGACTCTTCTTCTTCTTCTTCTTCTTCTTCTTCTTCTTCTTCTTCTTCTTCTTCTTCTTCTTCTTCTTCTTCTTCTTCTTCTTCTTCTTCTTCTTCTTCTTCTTCTTCTTCTTCTTCTTCTTCTTCTTGTATATTTCCGGCGGACTACGCGTCTAGGCGGATTGCCGCCCTCCACAGGACAGAGGGAGCACTATAGATTTCTAGCCCTCCCTATACGTCTAGTCCAGGGGTCAGCAAAAGAGCCACTTTTTCCCCCCTCCCACAAAATAAAATGTTCAGGGAGCCGCACAACCTATTTACCCTTAAAATGAGGGTAACTGTTACGGTTATGCTTCTTCTTCATGTTGAACCCAGGTGGCAGAGTGAATATAGCTGAGACAGGAGTCGAACGTGGTGACGATAACAGTTTACTTAGACAGGAACAATACAGAACTCACAAACATAGGTAACATTGAACAATGATCGCGCACAGGAGGGCAGGACAGACAACACTATATACACAGACTAATTGACAAGACACTGATAGACACAGAGGGTAATTACAAACAAGACACAGGTGTGGTAGACAGAAACAATAGAACACAGAGTACACTGGGAAAACAATAACAAATAAACAACCAGACTAAAACATATTTACAAACCACAGACAGGGGAACACAAGACTAACAAAGTGGAGACAACAGACAATAAACATAATAAACATAACCGACAGTAAATAATAATAAGTTGGTGTGTGAGCTGATGCCAGATCTGCATCAGCCCACCGGTTGGCAATGTTATGTTCTGAGGGTTATTGATGGGGCGTTGTGAATGTCTGGGTCCTGGTCCCACAGGACCAGGACCAGGGGAAGTGTTACAGTACCCCGCCCTCGAAGGTCGACTCCCAGGCGACCCAGCAGGCCTCCCGGGAACGGGGAGGGTGGGGGGGATGGAAGCCGCATCAGCGAAAAGGTGAGGGGGGAGGAGGGGGGTTCGAGGGACGGGGCTCGCAAGAACTGGATCGGGAGGAGGGGGCTGACGAGGAGGACTGGAACAGGGAAGGATGGAGGGTAGGGGTAACGGCTCCGGAGTATGACCTGGGGCTGGGGGTCTCCACGGCGGCGAGACCCACCACCGAACCCCAAACCGGAGGCTCCCTGGCGGCAAGACGCGGTACAGGACCCCTGACCGGGGTCCCTCCGGCAGCGGAATCCGGCGTCGTCCTCCAGGTCTGCCATGGTGGTGGCTCGTCCTCTGGAACCTCCCAGGGCGGAGGAGACCTCGACCAGGCCGGCGAGGAAGACCTGCGTCCCTGGGGACCCCCTCCCCAGGGGCTGTGGCGTCGGGATCCGCGCCCCTTCTCCGACGCTCCCCTGCGGACCAGACGACTCCCCACCCAGGGATCCAGCACAGGAGTGGCCGCGGCGCAAGCACCCGATGTCATCGGCGCCGCTGGCCCAGCCACTGCGTCCCATGGTGCCAGATCCCGAGTGGTCGCCTGGTCGGCACTCAGGACAGAAGCGCCCAGGATCCCGAGTGCGAAGCTCGCTCTGTCTCTCCTCTCTGCCGGGTTCAGGTTAGGCGGCGCGATCATTCTGTTACGGTTATGCTTCTTCTTCATGTTGAACCCAGGTGGCAGAGTGAATATAGCTGAGACAGGAGTCGAACGTGGTGACGATAACAGTTTACTTAGACAGGAACAATACAGAACTCACAAACATAGGTAACATTGAACAATGATCGCGCACAGGAGGGCAGGACAGACAACACTATATACACAGACTAATTGACAAGACACTGATAGACACAGAGGGTAATTACAAACAAGACACAGGTGTGGTAGACAGAAACAATAGAACACAGAGTACACTGGGAAAACAATAACAAATAAACAACCAGACTAAAACATATTTACAAACCACAGACAGGGGAACACAAGACTAACAAAGTGGAGACAACAGGTGTCAGCCCACCGGTTGGCAATGTTTTGTTCTGAGGGTTATTGATGGGGCGTTGTGAATGTCTGGGTCCTGGTCCCACAGGACCGGGGGAAGTGTTACAGGTAACACAGTGTATAACGTTTTATATATCCCCAAGCATACCCCACATTTAGCATAAAACGCCTGACAATTGCATACCCAAAGTAATTTGAGATTTATTATACTTTATACTTATTGCATTCATGGAATTATAAAGCAACAAAAAGAAAAGTTTTTACTTTTTATTGCTGTTTTTACCTGTTATAACAAAGGAAAACCTCAAACTCTTATGAAGAGGTGAAAAAATACTGGCTGTGTAGACCTATTTTTAAATAAAACACAGAAGGGGAGACAAAACACTGGTGTCTGTAGACCGTCTTTGAATAAAACCCTGAACTATTCAGGTATATTTGAGTCCTTCCCTTATTTGTGGAACATTTATAAAATAAAAAGTAGTCCACTTTAAAAAAAGACTACCATGTGTAGACCTACTTTGAAATAAAACACAGAAAAGGAAAAAAAACACTGGCATCTGTAGACCTACTTTGAAATAAAACTCTGAACTATGCAGCTCTATTTGAGTCCTTCCCATATTTGTGGAAAATCTATAAAATAAGGGTGGCTACGTGGTGCAGTGGGCAAGGCGCTCACCACGAATACTGGAGACTGGGCTCGAACAGGTTCGCCTCCCTGTTCGATCCCAGCGCTCCACATTGCTTTCAGTTTAGCTGGTTGTCCGCACTAATACACATTGGCAGTATTAGGGGGAGGGAAACTGATGGGTGGGGATCGGGCGTTGTGGACAGCGACTCCTATAGGTCGGTTGGTGCGCCTGCGCAGTAGAATCAGGAAGCGACGGTGGCAGGTCCCTCCAAAGCCCAGACCCCTGACGCTGAAAGATCGAGCCACGCAGGTGAAAAGATGCGACGGCTGTTACCTCGAGTATCGGAGGGGACTCGTGCTATGTATGACTTAGTCCACATTGCAGCCGGCTTGTGGGAGGCAAGAAACAGCATTCAATGACAGGGGAGGGTTGATTTGGACGATACGAAAATTGGGATGGGAGAAAAATAGAAAATGGGAGAAAAAGTGGATAAAAAAAAGAAAATCTATAAAATAAAAAGTAAATTTTTTCGTTGTTCGCAAATTTCGCACCACATATCAGGCATAGGCTACAGGTAATCCTGCATTGTTAGTCGTGAAAGCAAATGAATCTGTCCATGCTGAATTAAACCCTCTATTTTCCTCAGACTTTCCTTTTTTTGGATTTATCCATGGTTAGCTTACTGGGGGGTCGGAAACTCAAGATTAGCCACTTGCAGACGGCAGGGAGAGGCACGGGGTGTGACGTACTGTATTATTTTAGTTGATGAAATATTTTAGTTGACTAAATATTTTAGTTGATGAAATATTTTTTCATTTCAGTGCACAGTATGACATCGATCTCCAAAAGAATACGAAAAAAAAAGAAAAAAAAATGTGGGGCCCCTCGTCACTAGAGGCCCACGGGCCGCGGCCCAAACGGCCCGGTCGTTAATCTGGCCCTGGGAGTGGGTTAGGGTTAGGGTGGTCCTAGCATTTTTGATAACAGTACACCAGATGCTGTGTGTGTGTGTGTGTGTGTGTGTGTGTGTGTGTGTGTGTGTGTGTGTGTGTGTGTGTGTGTGTGTGTGTGTGTGTGTGTGTGTGTGTGTGTGTGTGTGTGTGTGTGTGTGTGTGTGCGTGTGTGTGTGCG
>NC_140171.1:20093501-20121001 GCF_963971535.1 Notolepis coatsorum
GAAGGCAGGCCAATGCAGGAGTAATTCAGAACGATCCAACATCGATAGTAGGGGGATCAGGGTATATAAAGCCACAGGGCGCTGATTACAAGCTGTGACAGCTGCGGGATGAAATTGATACTTGCTCCAGAAGCGTGTGGCGGGGAAGGCACCAATCAACACGGCACCTTACAGGAACGGAGCGTGTGGCGGGGAATGCAATTAATCAACAAAGTACCTTAAAAGGAACGGAGCGTGTGGTCGGGAACTGACCAATCATCACAGTACTTTAGGAAGCCTGTGGTGGGGAAAGAACCAATCCTCACAGTACCCCCCCCCCTCCACGGGAGCCACCCGGCGACCCACTCGGCCCCGGCCTGCCCGGACGGGACCGAAGGAAGTTGGCAATCAGGGGCACTGGAGAGGGGGACAAAGACAGAGGCCCGGAGAGGGGGACCGGAGACGGGGACAGAGGACCGGCGAGGGAGGCCGGAGACGGGGACTGGGGCCCGACAGCGGAGGTCGGGCACGGGGACAGAGGACCGGCGAGGGAGGCCGGAGACGGGGACTGGGGCCCGACAGCGGAGGCCGGGCACGGGGACAGAGGACCGGCGAGGGAGGCCGGAGACGGGGACTGGGACCCGGTGAGGGGGCTGGACGGCACCTGAAGACACTGGGCACGACAGGAGGGGCCCCACCCCCTGATGGTGCCGGAGGACCAGGCGACGTGGGGCTCATGCAGCGTGAGCCAAGGCCTGCCCAGGACCACAGGGACAAGAGGAGAGCTGGTGATGAAAAACTGGAGTCTCTCAACGTGGTTACCAGCAATGGTGAGAAGGACTGGACAGGTGCGTTGAGTGACGTCAGCCAGGCGGCGATGATCCAGCGCGAAGACCTCCAAGGGCCTCTCAAGGTCCTCAAGTGGAATGTTGGCCCGGGTGGCATACCCAACGTCCATGAAACTCCCATCAGCACCAGAGTCAATGAGTGCACCCACCGTCGCCCGCTGGTCCGCCCAGGCTAGGGTGACGTCCGCCAGACGGTTAGGTGGTGCACGGGTGGGGGAACAGGAAAAACGGCTCACCAGGATCTCCCGGGGTCCCGGCGAGCCTGGTCTTCTTGGCCGGGTAGGGCAATTGGAGACACGGTGTCCATCCCGGCCGCAGTAGAGGCAAAGGCCGGACCTGAGCCTGGACTCCCGTTCGGCCGGGCTAAGGCGGTTGCGTCCCAGATGCATGGGTTCCTCCTTGGTCACGGCTCGGGAGGGAAAAAACCCACCAGTCACGGAGGGGGCAGGACGGTCAGCACTGTAGAGGCGGCCGCCGGGAAAGGGAGCCCCTGAGCGGAGGTCGATGGCACAGTCGTAAGGCCGGTGAGGCGGAAATACCTGAGCCCTGGACTTACTGAAAACCTCCTCGAGGTCGTGGTACTCGGGGGGTACGTCTGGGGGTCCCCGTCGTGCTCGATCACGCCTTCTCTCCCGGAGGCGTCCGTCGATGCGGATAGCGAGGCTGATCAGGCCCTCGAGAGAATCGGGCTCCTCTTGGGTCGCGAGCTGGTCCCTTACTGCGTCGTTGAGCCCCCTCAGGAAGGTGAGACGAAGCGCTTGATCGTTCCAACCGCTCTCCGTTGCGGCCAGTCTGAACTCCAGCGCGTAGTCTCTGACACTGCCACTGTCCTGCCGGAAGGTGCCCAACCGAGCTCCTGGGTCCTGGCCACGGGCTGGGTGGTGAAAAACCCTGTGGAGCTCTGCCACGAAGTCTGGGTAGGAAAAGCAGAAATCAGCCCCCATTGCCCAGGAGGCAGTAACCCACTGTGCTGCTTGGCCCGTGAGCAGGTTAGTCATGTAGGCTACTCGGGATCCCTCTGACGAAAAACGGCTGGGTTGATGATGGAAGACCAACTCACATTGCATGATGAATGTGGCACAATCCTCGAAGTTACCATTGAACAGACGTGGTTCGGAGAGACGGGGCTCCCGAGGTGCGAGGTCTGCCGCGGGTGGTGAGCTGGCCGAGACTCCTGGGACTGGTGGGGTCAAAAGCAGAGTGTTTAATGAAGTACGGAGAGCCTGAAGCTGGTGCAGAGCAACAGCCTGCTGATACTCCAGAGTGCCAATGGCATCCAGAATAAGCTGGACCTCGGCCCGGAGGTCCTGTAAAGCGGCCGCAGCTGTTGGGTGTGGTCGTTGACCAACTCGATCTGGACCGCCAACGCTGCCCTAACCCTCTCTGTGTCGGCTGAGGTCGTCATGGTTGGATCGTAATGTTAGGGTTTGTAACCGACCTCAAACGCAAACGGCACAGAGAGAGTTGTTCAGAGTTAGCCAAAGCAAGGGCGTATTTATTCTCAGAGTTACAAGATGGAATGAAGTTGAGCAACCGAACAAACGGGGAATCTGGCATGTGAAGATTGTTGCGGCTCTGCAGATACTCCCAGTAGGTGGTGGTGAGGAATTGGCTTGTGACGTCTGAAGCGGCTCTGCAGATCCTCCCAGCTTTCACTCCCGGTGGAAACGGAGAGAGAGGGAAATCAGAGTTAGCCCAGTGCACAACAGAAGCAGAGAGGTGAATGATCCAGTATATATCCAAGTGACTTGATCTTCGGTGTACCACAACACAAATTAGCAGAGAGGTGAATGATCCAGTATATATCCAAGTGACTTGATCTTCGGTGTACCACAACACAAATTAGCACAGAGGTGAATGATCCAGTATATATCCAAGTGACTTGATCTTCGGTGTACCACAACACAAATTAGCAGAGTCCAGAAAAAAACCAATACGGTAATCCAAGGTGTAAATCCAACACAAAAATAGGTGAGAACAGTACAAACAAAAACGGGATCTCTTCGGTGTTTCACAAACACACAAAAAACTGATGATCCAAAAAGAACTGTTTCCAAAAACTCACCAGAGCGCAACGCGTAAAGCGGGCAGAATACGAGGCGCAGCTCCGAACGGGGAACCAGGTTCTCCACAGGGATTCTCCACGAAAGTCCTGGAGAGCAAAAGACAGCGACGGGGCAGGCAGGCAAATGCAGGAGTAATTCAGAACGATCCAACATCGATAGTAGGGGGATCAGGGTATATAAAGCCACAGGGCGCTGATTACAAGCTGTGACAGCTGCGGGATGAAATTGATACTTGCTCCAGAAGCGTGTGGCGGGGAAGGCACCAATCAACACGGCACCTTACAGGAACGGAGCGTGTGGCGGGGAATGCAATTAATCAACAAAGTACCTTAAATGGAACGGAGCGTGTGGCCGGGAACGGACCAATCATCACAGTACTTTAGGAAGCCTGTGGTGGGGAAAGAACCAATCCTCACAACAAGTCGAACAAACCTGAATGTTATTGCCATAAAATAGAACGTAGTTTGTTTCTTTACCTTTCTGTGAACGTCTAGAAAATAAACAGAACATTTTTTTCCCTGCACAGCGGTTTGTGCCACATGTCTCCATTTTCATTTTCAAGATGTTTACAGATTGTGAAAGTACAGAATGTATACGCTTTCAAATGATGAACATTGAAATCTGAGAATGTTTGAAGAAGGTGTGCTAATTTGAATCTTGTAAAACAGTATTTTTTCTAGAACACTGAGGCCCTGTCCACATGAACACGGGATGTTATGTAACCGTGATTTAATGTGCGCAGTTGCACTGTTCGTCCACATGCATCTGGGTTTTTGGAACAGTGCAACCGTGGTCTTTTATAACTGGAGTCCAGGCTGAAGTTTTGGTCTCACCCCGGTTGCATTGGTTGCGTGTGGACATAGTAACCGAGATTATTTCCAGTGTTTACGGCAGAGCTGTCCCAAGTAGCTGCGGCTACCAACTAAGCTCATGTGTTGTCAAGTTATTGTTATAAGGAACCCAGTCCAAACTACAACAGTCTGCATCCCCTTAACAATTGTTTGTATTGAGCCGTATTGTATTGTACCCATTCTGCAATCTGTTAAATAACATTTTCATCCATTCATTCTACTAGCGTTAACGTTACTGTTAACAGAATTCGGCTATAGGGCGACAATAATGTGGTCAAGAGGCATGGTTTCTATCTTGAGCCCTTAATCGGCGTGGTTTATTATTTACATGGAAAGCAGCAGTTCTACAGGTCTTCTCTCACTGAGAGCCATGGGGGAGAGAAATAAGTGGGAGGAGACATAGCTACTTATACTCACCACCTGGTAGTACTCCTGAGTGTCTCCGCCTAGGGCGCCCTCTAGTGGACACAGTTATATATGCAGGTAGACAGTTATCAGTGTGAACAGTTATATATGCAGTTAGACAGTTACTAACAATCCTACACAGAACCTCTGGACCTCAACACTCCCACTTAGGGTTTAGCATACAGGCTGACTTCTTGGAAAAACATTTTACAAAGGAAATAATATAATCCCAAAAACATCAACAGGGTATGACAGTCAATATCTTCACATTAAACATGACCCTTGCAAATCCCTTCAATTTAAATTTGAAACAGGTTTCCTCATAGTGTCTGCTACTCTGTCGTCCATTGGACAGTAAACCGGTGTCATCTTTTCTTCTCTGATGACATACCTGATGAGATGATATTTTCTATAATGGCATGTTTACATCTATGTTGACACATTGGGTTCCTAGCAATCATAATGGTCCCCTGGTTGTCCTCATAAACAACAATCTCCATATATACACAATGTCCATCATTTTAAACGGTGTTGACAGAACGCCCATCATCTACAAAAGCACCATATTCAGCATAGAGGGTACATTTCAATTACCTACTACATTTTTGAGCAATATATTCATAATCTTTTCTCCATCACTTCGAACAGTTGTTCTAGATAAACACATTTTGCATTGACATAGCTAGAAACATATACTCAGCTTCACAGGCTGATAGTATCACTGTGGGCTTTAAGCCTTAAACCTTTGCCGTCTTTTATGAAACGCCGCTGTCCGTCTGCTGCACCTCTGGGATAACGAAAAACATATTTTTTACGTAGTTCAATGCTTCTCTGTGGGGTCAGCAAAAATACTGTGACACTCTTACTCACTACAAAAACATAAATCAGGGCGAGTACCGGTGGTCTAACAAAATGAAGCTACCCACAGTTTATCTATACATCTCTTACTTCAGTCAAAACATCTCAGGAGCTTTTCCTCATATTTCCTCTGGGATACATCCACACAATTTTCAGTATTTTAAACATGGTAACTCATCCACCTCTGTACTTAAACATGGGACCCATTTCTGTATTTAAACGTGGAATTAAACATAGGATTCATTTCAGTATTCAAACCTGGATTCTACTCCTCCCGTATTTAAACCTGGAATATCCTCCTTCAGCATTTAAGCAATTTGTCACCCTTCTTCATTATTTAAACATGGGGTACCCTTCTTCAGCATTTAAGCAATTTTCTACAAACCATACTTTTTTTGCCGTGGCCTTCAATACCCTCCTGGATGGAATACACCCATTTTCCTCCCACTGTCTGTCTGCCCTCTGGTAACTTGGTTGAATACACCCATTGTCCCTCCTCTTCGGGGGACAATGTGGCCTCTTTAAAGTGGAGATGAAGCAGTGAACAATGTGATCCTAGTTTGTTTGTTGTGTACCTTGTGTAAGACAGGGTCCTATAATAAAATGTGAAATCCTGCTTATTTGTCTGAAAAATCAAATATAATTTCCCTGTTTTCGCCATGGGCGGCGCCATTTTGTTGCTGACGTCACGGTGTTGGTTTGGTGTATACACTGCTAGTTAGCTGCATAGTAAACATGGACTGTCGGGTCAGTCAAATGTTGCCTACCAAACAACGGGACCGCGGTGGTTCTTTTTGTATTGCTCCTGGCTGTTCAAACTAATTTTACCAACTTTCCTTTCCTCTCTCTTTCACACGGTAAAATTTGTTTGAACAGCCAGGAGCAATACAAAAAGAACCACGCGGTCCCGTTGTTTGGTAGGAAACATTTAACTGACCCGACAGTCCATGTTTACTATGCAGCTAACTAGCAGTGTAATACACCAAACCAACACCGTGACGTCAGCAACAAAATGGCGGCGCACATGTTCATAAATGCTACATAAATGGACATTACAAATAGTTTTTTCTTAGAAACGCCTTATTTTTATAACGTGATTTTTTCTGTGGTTTATCTAAATACTAATTTGATGATATGACTATGTGTTTATTGCTATGCTTCATCTCCCCTTTAAAGGTCGGGTTTACCCCACTGACTACCCTGTAGTAGTACTCAACGGGGGTAGGTGTATTGTCCTCCTCGTCACTCCCTTTCCTGGCATAGTCTGTCAGATATTTTGGGGGTTTGTGTTCCCTGGAGGGATACCTCCCACTGCTTGGGGCAATTGACGTCACCCTCGGGTGCTCCTCGTCATCGCCCTCTGGGGGTTGCTGACTGTCTGTCTGCACGACTGTACTAAGTACACTGGGTTGATGTGTCTCTGTTTCTACACATCTTGCTCTGGAGTCCAGCTCTGGCTCCTCTGTCTGTGTCTCGCTCTCACAGGTTGTCTTCATGACAAACTTGACTAGCATGTGTTTCTGCACTCTCCTGTTACCGGGATGATAAACTAGGAAAGCAGGGCTTCCTTTGTCGTGTCCTACGAAAAATCCTTTTACACCCTTGGACTTGGGTTTTCCCCTGTCCTGCAGGTACGCATAACATACTGATCCAAATCGGTGCATTCTGGCTAGATTACACTTCTTTCCTGTCAGTGGTGCCCAAGTGCTTATTAAAGCTTCTGTTTCTGGTGTAAGCGGCTTCTTGCACCGCATAATGCCATAGGCTCTTAGGTAAGTTACTATCTGCTAGCTTACTCTCCCTCTCTGCCACCCCGTTCTGGTGTGGGGGATATGGACGTGACGTCTCGTGTCTTATCTTATACCTTCTCAACAGTGATTGGAACTCTCTGTTTGTGAACTCGGTTTCGTGGTCGGACCTCAAACATCTTACTATACCATAAGGGGCTACGTCTGCCAGGAATTTCTCTGTGGCCTGGAGTGTGTCACTCTTTGCTTTGAGAAAGTAAACAAACACTGCCCCTGTACACACGTCTGTAAAAGACTGTACATATCTAAAACCTCATATGGACTCGTTGCTTACTGGGCCTGCTAGGTCCATGTCGACTAGTGCAAGTGGTACCCTTACTCTGTCTGTGGGATTGCTGTATCTCGGTTGAGTAAACTTGCACTTTGCACATTGCACAATTTTTGTCAGGTCTACGCTTTTGGCCTAGCGTCTAGCCACGCGGTGCTCCCAGCACTAACCTAGCCTATACTTCAGCTAAGCTTGCTACAGTACCCTTATTATTTCGCCCGGCGTTATCTGGGCCCATAACCTGTTAACAGAATTCGGCTATAGGGCGACAATAATGTGGTCAAGAGGCATGGTTTCTATCTTGAGCCCTTAATCTGGGTGGTTTATTATTCACATGGAAAGCAGCAGTTCTACAGGTCTTCTCTCACTGAGAGACATGGGGGGAGAGAAAGAAGTGGGAGGAGACATAGCTACTTATACTCGCCACCTGGTAGTACTCCTGAGTGTCTCCGCCTAGGGCGCCCTCTAGTGGACAGAGTTATATATGCAGGTAGACAGTTATCAGTGTGAACAGTTATATATGCAGTTAGACAGTTACTAACAATCCTACACAGAACCTTAAACAAACAACACACTGCAGCACCCACTCTCCACACTTTAGAACACCTAAACACACTTTATATTTATTGGTAAAGGATTTGCACTACAACCCGTACACCTTACTATAAATTGTACCTCAATTGTACCTCATCACATTTCTGCTTTGCACTATATAGTATTGTATATTAGTACATTGCATAGTATATTGTATATTGTATGGTAACTCAGTTACTTCTATTCTGCATCGAACATTGTACATATGTATATACTGAACACTGTGACTTCTATTTTTACTTCTATTTTTACTTCTATTTTTACATGCTATACTATTTTATTTCACACTTATCTTGTCTAGCACAGTCTCTGGAGCGTAACAGTAAGAAGCATTTTGTATAAAAGGATTCTGTACTTCTGTATGACAACTATTAAAGAAACTGGAAACTTGAAACTGCCTTCAACAGTTACTACGCTAATGTACGCTAGCCGCAATGCTAACTATTATAATGGCAAATCCCAATCACATTAGCATGTAGCTAACAACATCAGCAATCTTTTTGTGAGACTAAACTCTCTTGGTGGTAAATTGTGTTGATGTTGGTTTTGTCTCATCAACAAATGAGGCAGAACACACAGTGAATGTATCCTTTTTTGTTTATTGTACTTTTATTGCACTTTGTTTCTTGCTGCAAATAAATGCTATGTTGCTAATGTTC
Organism: Notolepis coatsorum; assembly: GCF_963971535.1. Taxonomy (NCBI): domain Eukaryota; kingdom Metazoa; phylum Chordata; class Actinopteri; order Aulopiformes; family Paralepididae; genus Notolepis; species Notolepis coatsorum. The sequence goes on from NC_140171.1 coordinate 20,101,838, forward strand.
ACGCGAGGTAATTTAAAGGGGAACTATCTTATAAATGGCCTTTTTCAGTGTTTAGCATTGTTTCCTAGCTATGTGGATTTATATTAATATGATCTATGTCTCTAATTCTCATATTGGCGCATTCTTCCAATTCTCCTCTCACAATATTCACCCTCACTGAACTGAGTCATCTGAAAATGTGATGATTTGTGATGTCAGAGAGACTCAGCTGCATGATAATGTGGCAGATGCCACCAGGCCACACAGTGGTTTAGGAGCCCAGCCTCAAAACGGCTCAAGATCTTGAGGTAGAACATTTTTGTTTTTGAGTACTTCATTAGAAATACAAAACAATGAATTAAAAAAATATATAATTACAGAGGTGTTCCATAAACTCACAGGAATTGTGTAAAAGTGCCCAAATAGTGAAAGAAATAGTCAAATAGTTCCCCTTTAAAGATGGGAGGTTTCTGTTTTGAGCAGGACGTGTAGTGACGCGTTCAACCCTTCTGATTGGTTGAAAATGGCCTTCATGTTTGAACTTACATCGCCACCTATTGCTTTGGCATTGTACTACATGTATATTACGTCACTCGGTAGCAGCTTTTCCAGTTGCGTGAGGATGCGGTTATTTTTTAAAACCACCCGTGTATACGGAGGAATCGTTTTTTTAAAACCTCGGTGTCAAAAATACCCGTGATCGTGTGGACTGGGCCTGAATCAGAGTAAACTGCTGTCAAAGGGAGGCCAACATTTAACACGTCTGCCAGTTTGGTCTGGGCGTGAACAATACTCCTTCTCACCTGAATAGCATTAACATAATTAAGTGCTGTCACAACAAGCTCCTAGTTACACATACACACAGTCCTCATATCCCTCCTAGTTATACACACAGTCCTCATATCCCTCCTAGTTACACATACACACAGTCCTCATATCCCTCCTAGTTACACATACACACAGTCCTCATATCCCTCCTAGTTACACATACACACAGTCCTCATATCCCTCCTAGTTGCACATACACACAGTCCTCATATCCCTCCTAGTTACACATACACACAGTCCTCATATCCCTCCTAGTTACACGTACACACAGTCCTCATATCCCTCCTAGTTACACATACACACAGTCCTCATATCCCTCCTAGTTACACATACACAGTCCTCATATCCCTCCTAGTTACACATACACACAGTCCTCATATCCCTCCTAGTTACACATACACACAGTCCTCATATCCCTCCTAGTTACACATACACAGTCCTCATATCCCTCCTAGTTACACATACACACAGTCCTCATATCCCGCCTAGTTACACATACAGTCCTCATATCCCTGCTAGTTACACATACACACAGTCCTCATAACCCTCCCAGTTACACATACACACAGTCCTCATATCCCGCCTAGTACACGTACACACAGTCCTCATATCCACAGTCCTAAGTAGTAATAATGAGGTAAAATAGTCAATTTCAACAGTTGTATGCATCATAAGGTGCAGTGCTTAAGTGTCTGTGTCCATGTATGTGCATTTATCTTGTGTGTGTGTGAGATATAAACACGAACAACATCAGAAACATGTGACAGGGTTGGACTTCCGCGGTCGACAGCAACTCTCTGTGTAGTTTTATCAAATCTAGACACAAATCCAAAGCCCTGGGTCTCCTCTGTTTTATGACTACGATTTCTTCTTCTCACATCTAATTCGCCCGGTTTCCGGTCCAATGCGCCAAGTTTATTGTTTTGCTTATTTAACAGGGCTTATTATCACAGCCCCAGATTATTATCGCTATAATAATAATAGCTAATAACACTTCTAAATCATTGCGGAATTGTAAGAGGTTATGATGCCATTTAAATTCGGTGCCAGTAACGTTATTTGAACGCTACTTTACACAAACATTCTAAATAAACGTACCCATAAAGACGCATGAAGACAGACTCTCCAAGGCAGAGTCATTGACACGTTCATTAAATCCGATGGAAAGTTTATCAACTCAAGCATGCAAATGAAAACACTCATCTTGATTCGCATGCAAATTTAATTCCGCCCCATGCAATGACCAAATTCACACGGAAACAGTCTTTTTTAAACAAAGAATTGTTACTATTAGAAATAATATAACGCTTCGCTTTTATAGCAATTAAATATGTTCTTAAACATTCAAACTGTAAAAAAAAATAAAAAAAAAATAAATAAAAAAAATTTGATCCCAGGCGAAATGCAAATGGTGGAGCTATTTACATTATAAAAAAGTAACTGTACTTACAGTAGATTTAATTCACGGTCTTTGCTGCCCTGTTACCGGCACCTGGTCAGCTCTGGTACTAAATCCAGATTTAACTCTGCCATTAGAAGGAGGAGATTTGGCCCGATCCATAGATAAGGTCATTTAGGCCTGATATTCTATATTCATATTTCTATATATGTCCGGATGGCAAAATTCAGTGCTGCATCTACAAAAAAACCTGTAAATCATCTGACCTTTATTCATTTGCTTAGATTTTTTGTACACGTGATCTCAAGAAGGTGCAGAATAATTTTGTTCCTTTCACGTCTGGTCAATGTTAGCATGGTGTTATTCATTGTCAAAGATGGAACATTTTAAATAAATACAAATAATTAATATTCTCCTTTGGTTCATTACAATTTACTCAAGCGTAACATACACAATATTTCTGACACTGGGAATACATTCCATGAGATCCATAGATGTCCCTCGATACCAAGAACATGCAAATGGACTTGTAGAAGTGGAGAAAAATTCCATTTACTTAGTATCTTTAGGCGAATTTTCTGAAAATATGGCTAGGGCTTAAGAGGTTAAGCTAAATACTAATCTCTCTACCAGCAGTGATGTATTTATGCTACTGGTCTCTCCACCAGCAGTGGTGTCTTTAGGCTAAGTACTGGTCTCTCCACCATGGTGTCTTTAGGCTAAGTACTGGTCTCTCCACCACCATGGTGTCTTTAGGCTAAGTACTGGTCTCTCCACCACCATGGTGTCTTTAGGCTAAGTACTGGTCTCTCCACCACCATGGTGTCTTTAGGCTAAGTACTGGTCTCTCCACCACCATGGTGTCTTTAGGCTAAGTACTGGTCTCTCCACCACCATGGTGTCTTTATGCTAAGTACTGGTCTCTCCACCACCATGGTGTATTTAGGCTAAGTACGGGTCTCTCCACCATGATGTCTTTAGGCTCAGTACGGGTGTCTCCACCACCAGTGTTTTCATTGGCAGCCAGCAGGAGGATCCAGAGGGGAGAACTAATCAATAGGAGAGGGAGGACTGGTGTCACAAGGCAAAGAAACAAACAAGCCATTATCCTGACACACACACACACACACACACACACACGCACACACATGCACACACGCACGCACGCACGCACGCACACACACACACACACACACACACACACACACACACACACACACACACACACACACACACACACACAAGCATATACACACACACACACACACACACACAGACACACACACACACACACACAAGCATATACACACACAAGCATATACACACACACACACACACACACACAAGCATACACACACAAGCATATACACAGACACACACATGAGCGTGTACCTGCATACACTTATACTTGTTTCTGCTCGTGTCTGCGCACACACACACACACACACACACACACACACACACACACACACACACACACACACACACACACACGCACACACACACACGCACACACAAGCATATACACACACACACACAAGCATATACACACACACAAGCATACACACACAAGCATATACACACAAGCATACACACACAACCATACACACACACACACACATGCACACACACACATTCAAGCATAGACACAATGAGCATAAACACACACACACACACACAAGCATACACACACACACACACACACACAAACACACACACACACACATACACACACACACACACACACACACACACACACACACACACACACGCATACATGCATGTACAATATGTGCACACATGCACACAGAGTTTTGGATCAAGTGAGTTTAAAGCAGCCTGCTAATGGGCCTGCTTGATGCAGTCGGCAGAGCAGAAACTATCTCATTCCTATTCACACTGGCCTACCGTGCTGGGCCTGTGTGTCTGTTGTATGTATGCCTGCGTGTGTGTGTGTGTGTGTGTGTGTGTGTGTGTGTGTGTGTGTGTGTGTGTGTGTGTGTGTGTGTGTGTGTGTGTGTGTGTGTGTGTGTGTGTGTGTGTGTGTGTGTGTGTGTGTGTGTGTGTGTGTGTGTGTGTACATAGCATGCATGTGTCAAATTGTGTCATGCACTTACATACTGATATATAATACAAATACTGTAGTTAGTGAAATGATGCATTTAGGATTTCATTTAATTTCAAAACCTTATTTATTCTTGAAAATACCTTGAGGTTTCCCTCGTTTGCAGTGCTGTCAAGTTTCAAGTTTCAAGTTTCTTTAATAGTTGTCATACAGAAGTACAGAATACTTTTATACAAAATGCTTCTTACTGTTACGCTCCAGAGACTGTGCAAGACAAGATAAGTATGAAATAAAATAACATAGTGTAGCATGTAAATTAGAAGTAAAAAAATGAGGTCACAGTGTTCAGTATAGTGTTGTGGCTGAGTAGTCATTAACACAGCAGGAGACGGTATTTCCAGTTTCAACAAGCAATTTATTTAAGGAAAGAAGGTTTAACAGAAGAGCTATGGATCAGTAGACGGTCACCACAGTTTGAAGAAAAACACTCTAACCTCCCAACCCCCGTGCCCCCCAGATAATACCTTCCCAGCCCTGCCCCAACATGACAGATATGATGACGTGACATATTATATCAGATATGACATGACGTACATTAAGATGACACATAGATTTAACATCGAAGAGAGATAAAGCTGGAGTCTGGAGTCAAGATTAGTGAAAGAGAAAATGAGTGTGTCTGTGTGAGCGAGTGAGATGTGTGTGTGTGTGAGTGTGAAAGAGTATATGTGTGTGTGTGAATGTGAAAATGAGTGTGTGTATGTGTGTGAATGTGAAAGAGTATATGTGTGTGTGTGAATGTGAAAATGAGTATGTGTGTGTGTGTGAAAGAGAGAACAAGATGTGATGTACAAGATTAAAGCAACAGAACAAGATGTAATGTACTCGAAATGTCTATCTGTCCCTATCTGTCCCATACTTAAAGTTGTTTTAAGAACATCAGCCGGACTGTCGCCCTAGCGTTCTTTGAGCACTGCTAGTTGACCTATATTAAACTAGTCCACCCCATATACACATTTTCCACAACAATAGACATATGTACAATGTTCGATGCAGAATAGACGTAACTGAGTTACCATATAATATACAATATACTATGCAGTGTACTAATATACAATACTATATAGTGCAAGGCAGAAATGGGATGAGGTGCAATTTAGGTACAATTTACAGTAGGTGTACGAGTTGTAGTGCAAATCCTTTATCAATAAATATAAAGTGTGTTTGTGTGATCTAAAGTGTGGAGAGTGGGTGCTGCAGTGTGTTTGTTTAAGTGAGTGTGTGCGTGTGGGTGTGTGTGCTGTGTGCATTTGATGGTTGTTGCATAGTGTTTATTGTTCGTTTAGCAGCCTGATGGCCTGGGGATAGAAGCTTCTTCTGAGTCTTTCTGTGCTCGCCTTAAGACTCCGGTATCGCTTGCCTGACCGCAGCAGTTCAAAGAGGCAGTTGTTCGGGTGGCTGGAGTCCTTGATGATTCTCTTAGCCTTCCCCCTGCACCGCTTGTTGTAAATGTTCTGGAGGGTGGGAAGCCCCCCTCCAATTGTGCGTTCGGCTGAACGTGTCACTCTTTGTAGTCTGCTACGGTCTTGTGCAGTGCTATTCCCAAACCAGGAGGTGAGGCAGGCATTACAGGCATATACAAAATAAAGATAAAAAAAAATCAGTTTAGATAATTAGACATCGAATAAATGGGACAAAAAGCCTCTAAACCATTTTGCACAAATTAATTTAGCAAATTCACTCTCAGTTATTGAGAGTAAATCAGTTTGAATATGGCCAGCAGTGATGTCATCGGGGACATTGAAACCTTGTGTTGTGTTAATTACAGCTAGCAGTCCCTATAATACAAGGTATTGCTATCATATCAAGCCAGATGCCAATATATTTGTATTCTGTAAGTCTTTCGATGTCAGTCCGATTCAGTCGATATATGCAAATTATTGTAAACAATATCTCTAGCCCTAGAGAATATCATGAAGGCTATTGTTACGAACTGGCTCAAGCTCGCGACAAGAATGGGGAGACACAAGCACAATTTAAGAAATAACAAAGAATTTATTATAATTAAACTAATTAGCAGCCAATATATGAGTATCAGTGTGCAGCCGCAGGGGTGTAAAAAGTACCCAGAAATTATACGTGAAAGTACCATCTCAAAATCGTACTCAAGTAAAAGTCTGAGTATCTGGCTAAAAACACACTTGAGTAAAAGTAAAAAAGTCTCTACTTTTAAATGTACTTGATTTTATTTGATTTTAAATCTTTATTTCGAACATGGAATGAATACAAACAAACAATAACAAAAGCAAAACACAACTTAAGGACTTAATGTTCGAAAAGGAGTAGGAAGAAGTATACACTTATTTAATTCTACCCCTTTTCCACTACTCAAATGAGTGTACTATTTTAAAACATAAAAAAGAAAATTATATATATGCAAAAAACAAAAACTATATATGTAAAATATGAAAGAAATAAAATAAAAATGTAAGCACCCGTGAATATCAAGTCCCTTCCTCATCCCTGTACCTCGTGAACATCATTTCCTTATACATCAGTTTGAATTGTCTCATGTTTGGACATTGCTTTAGCACCACATTTAGACTGTTCCACAGTTTCACTACACATATTGAGATGCAGTGTCTTCTCATGGTAGTGCGTACATTAAGCACTTTTAAATTGAGTTCTCCCCTCAGATTATAACCCCCCTCCCTATCAAAGAACAGTTCTTGAATAGTTCAGTTTAGTACTTAAGTACTAAAAAGTAAAAGTAAAAACTTTTTTTCTGACTGTCTATTGTTCTGATAGCAGGTGTTTAATCAAAGATCCCCGCTTTCTAGTCTTGCACAAGGACCAATCAGCATTGGTATGGGCGGGTTAATTTTTCATTGATGGGGATTTGATTGGCTGTTTTAAAATAAAGTGTGGCGGCAGGATTAATAACATTAACGTTAGTTCTGCCAGAGAAACAAATATACTAATTAAAATGGTTAGACCTGCGATATTTGTACTTTGTACTTTGTAGGTCTGCATTTTAAATGTAAGGAGTAAAAAGTATGTTTTTTTTCTCTGAAATGTAATTGAGTAAAAGTACAAGTATACAAACCTAATAATACTTGAGTAAATTACAAATCCCCAAAGACAGTACTTAAGTATTGTAACAAAGTATATTACTCAAGTACTTTACACCCATGTCAGTGTGTCAGCAGTGTGTGGATGAGTGTATGTGCAGCATGAATGTTGTATGTGTAAAACCAAAAAGCAACAACCAAAGAATCAACCATACCAAATACGTGGGGAGTTCGCCTGAGATCAGAGGCAGCCTCTCTCTGATATCTTGCCTGGAACACACCGGCCCAGGTGTGCCCCAATTAACCTGACGAGCCTTCCCCAGCTGTGCTCTGCCAGCCAGAGCAGAGGAAGACAACACAGTGTGGGGGAGGGTCGTCACACTATGTAGTCTGTTTAAAAGAAGATAATGGTCAACTGTATCAAACAGATCTACAAATAGGGCAGTATAATGGTTTTTTGTCTAGGGCAGATACAATATCATTCACAACTAAAGTAGTGGCTGAGATGGTGCTCTAAATGTTTTGCTCTAAAACAGATCAGTGTGGACTTAATACAGAGATATTTTTATTTAGGTCACTTCTATCTCCACCTTTTTGTAATGGAGATACATGAGGCGTTTTCCAGGTACTAGGAAACTATGCCTGTTGACAAAGAAAGATTCAAATTATGTGTTATTTGCTCTATATTTAATGGAGCAGCTAGCCTGAGAAAATAATTCATTCAAACCTTTATTTATTCTCGAAAAGACAATTGAGGTCACCCTCATTTTCAATGTCGTCGAGACTTTACAGACATTTCAATGCACACATTTCTACAATATAACAATAATAAATATTAATAACTATCTATATAGTACTTCTTTTTTTCACACATGGACCGCAGTCCAGAGTGCCCCGCAGCAATTAGTATAAAATTAACATAGGCATAGAATCTGCACACAGTTGACTGAATAAAAAACAATGCATAAATGATCCAATTTATCCTCTCCGGTTGATTTCCTGGTATCAATGGATTGCGATGCTTAAAAAAAAAAACATAGTCTTAGAGAAAGGCTGAAAGGAAAACCGAGAGGCATGCCCCACCATGCGCACATGACCATGATCACCAAGAGGGGGCCTCACATAATTATTAGAATACAAATGCCAAGCATCAACAAAATATTTTAGTAAAGGCTGAACAGATCTCCTTCTGCTAAGCAATCATTACATTTGACGTGTGTAGGTAAAGAAATAGTAGCCTTGTTAAAATGCACCGCCTTCCAAACTGTTGTGGGATCTGAATAGTGATTAAGTCCAATACGAATTTGATTTGTCGTTCCTCTCAGAGGGAGGTGCATTTGTTTCTAATTTGTCTAAATCAAGACCAGTGGGATGGATCCCCAGAGTGTCTGGCAAGTGACCACAGGTTATGTTCCTTTCCTTCAATAAAGGTGAAGATTTATGTACTAGTACTACACAAAGCACTTTACAATTGACTGCATATGTTTATGTACTGTACGTGTGTACTGGAGACTGTATTTGCTGGAGAGGAGTAAGTGAATAGAGGGGGAGATGGAGTGAAGGAACAGATCGCCCGAGGAGGAGGAGGAGGAGGAGAGGAGTTTAACACTAATATTACGGTATTGATCCAACCAAATGAAACATAGAAAAAGGTCTGCACACTGTAGCTCACTTACATTCAATTTCTTCTCACAATCCATCGCTGCGATACAAAGTCTCCATCTTTAACAAGAGAACTCAACACAAATCACAGTGAACAGCAACAGGAGTCGATCACGTCCAAGCCTTTTCATACGCGAGGAGAGAACACAAAAACAAATCTTTGTGAAAAGCACAGACAGCCAGAGCTCGGCGTCACAATAATCCATCATCACAAGGATGGCCTGATAAGAGTCTCCTCCTGTAACCAAGGCCTGAAGAGAATGATCCACAAAAGCGGAAATCCTTTTCAGTAATAGAACCCATAGCAGCAACTATGGGTCCTTTAATTGCCTTTAGCAGGGGTTCTCAAAGTTTTGATGACTGAGGGCCCATTCAGGGACACAACATTGGATTGAGGGCCGCCCTAGAAAAAACAGACAAAAACCCCTCACTGAAATCACGAATGTAATAATAATAATAATAACTTAGTTTTATATAGCGCCTTTCCCCAAGGTCGCTTTACATAGGGGGGAAACAACAAACAAAAGTAACAAACATAGTGGACAGACACAACATACAAAGTGGGAAATTAGAGGTTAAAGGCCAAGTTGAAGAGGTGGGGTTTGAGGAGTTTCTTTAATGAGTCCAGAGTTGGGGCATTGCGGAGTTCTGCGGGGACGGACTTCCAGAGGGTGGGAGCTGCCACACTGAAAGCTCTGTCCCCAAAGGTCCGCAGTCTGGTTTGGGGAATGGAGAGCTGACCAGTGTCTGTGGATTGCAGGGATCGTGACTGAGTGTAGGGGTGGAGGAGGTCAGTGAGGTATTGAGGTGCCAGAGCGTGGAGGGATTTGTAGGTGAGCAGGAAGGTTTTGTAGGACGGGATTTGATGGGGAGCCAGTGGAGGTGGATGAGGGTGGGGGTGATATGCTGCCAGGGTTTGGTGCGGGTGAGAACCCTGGCAGCTGAGTTTTGAACATACTGGAGCCTGTCCAGGGTACATGCAAAGATGATGTAATCTGTCTCAGAAGTAGGCATCTCATGCCGTTGCCATGCAACCAGTAGCCTAGCAAGCTTTCAACAAGCTGTCATTTCTTAACTTGACAACTTAGCCCCAGGTGGGAGCAGTTTAACCCTTCTTAAAAACAAAGTACTGTGTCTAGGTTAGTTTAAAACTGTATTGGAACCGGACCAAATATAACACATGCATTTACACCCTAACAACTCATCACAGGCCACCAGAAACGTTTCCGAGGGCCACCGTTTGGCCCGCGGGCCGCACTTTTAGAATGAATGCTTCCTTTTACAAGTACACATGAGCACACAGATACACCCACACACAACACACATGCTGCAATCGCTCACACACAAACGGTCACTTTAAACTAAATGGAAAGGACACTTTAAATGAACGAGGAAAATAAAGGTCATTATAAGGAAAGAACCGATGTGGTTCTTGTATAGTATAGTTTAGATATAGCAAGTATAGCATAAGGATACAGAGTAAAAACTGTATATTGTATAGTAGTGTACATAGGACCCAGTGCCTTAAATCCATAGCTAACATTGTATTGCACTTGCAATCTCAGGACTTTAGCATGTCTATTTTTATCATGCCCTTTTTTATGTCTATTTTATTACCTGTTTATTATGTCTATTTTATTATTAGTATTATTGCACAATCAAAGCGGGCATGGCCACCCGCATTTCACTGTATGCCCTGGGCCCTATTCCCCGTAACTGGTTCAACAATCCACATATTCAGATTCGTCGTAATTCACATCCACAATCCACGCATAAAGACGCTTCAATTTATGCTTGAATGAAACACAATCCGGGCGCTCCGTTAACACATTGAGAGCCACGCCCCTAAAACCAAATTAGGCCGTTCCGTGCCAGCGCTTTAGTCAATGGGAGGACGGGGACATTTTCGAATGCTTAAACTATATCTTAAATTATGGCTATGGGTCTAATACACCCGTCGCTTATCAATAACTTGCTTGCAGTCAACATGTATGAAACGGATCGTTTTTTCATTGGTACATTTCCGTTTTATACCGTTTTGAATACGAGTATAGTTTTGGATTTCTAGTAATTCCAGAGAAATCCGCGATAATAGCTCTTTAGTGGAATACACAAAACACGTTGACATTTTTCGGCTGATTTATGAATTGTTTTCAAATAAACGCTAGATTATTGATAGTATATGTGTCCTTATGCATGCTATAGAAGCGGGCTGAAAAATCGATTATCCATGACTTGGTCAGCGCTAAAGTTACGCACACACACATACACACACACGCTACGATGACAGAGAAAAAAACATCTGATTAACCCAATACTGGTCAAATAGAGTCCTTACCTCACATCAGATGTTCTGCAAAAAGATTAATCCAATTCCTGATTGCCATTCCAAATATTGATCGCGTTTATTGATCCAACGTTATAGTCCAAAACACATAATTGACCCTTCTCTCAGCCTCGCCAGTGAATGTGATAACACGATACTACTTGCCCCGAGAAGGGAAACCCCACACCGGAGTTTTTTTCTGATGCACAGTCCCATCCAATCCAATCCAATGATGTGCAATACCATCCGGGAGACGATAGGCGGCGGCATTTGCCCTTTTCTAGCTCAGACCCATTCCCAATTATAACGTCAGGCTGGATGGATGAAAAATGAATGGATATCGCTAATAAAATAAATAATGATTAAAACCCAAGTTTTCTCGGTCTTGGCATGCAACGCATGGCGAGTTAACCCGACTAATCTCGTGGTTGGCCCTGAATTAGTTAAGCAAATACATCCACAGCGGAGAATATGAAACGAATCAGAGCCAAACGCCCGATAGGTTTCATTCATTAAAAATATCCCTGCGGGATTTACATTTGCAATGCTCCGTTATTAAAATAACCACATAGTGTGTGTCGCGACTCGCGAGCGCCGTATTCCGTATAACTATGACGTGCATTATTTAGGACAAAGTAAATCCATAGGCTGAATATGATTTATTATCAGCATTTTAGGTCTATTATTTTACATTTCAAGAGCCCCCTCTAGAAAAACTAAGCACAAAAACATAATTCAGAATGGTATAATGGGATCTGTGAGGAGAGCTGGCATTTCTTTGCGAGGGCGTGGCCAGTTCATCCAGCTAACTGAACTAAACCCTGCGCTGGAGCAGGTTCAAACTTTCTGATCTGTTGCCATAGTGATTTAGACAATCGCGCTTCGGGGAAACCGAAAGGTCTAGTTTATGTCAATTATCCTGAAAATTATCCGGCTAACTCAGTTAGCCAGGTACGAGGAACGGCGCCCTGGTATGTATGTGACAAATAAAACACTTGAATCTTGAATCTTGAATCTTCCTTTTAGATAGATCTTTTTATTTGTCCACTCTTGTGGAAATGTATCTTAGGCTTCACCGTGGTTGCAATCAACAAGACAACACAGTACAAACACCACACAAGCACAAAAGGCACTGGGCCAAAACAGCCCAATACATAGACAAAAGAAAAACAACAACAACAACAACAACAACAACAACAACAACAACAACAACAACAACACAAAACACAGACAGAGCTTCAGGTACCAAAGCAGTACCAAGGTTTTTTCACAGTAATCTTAATCAGTCAATCTTGAAAAGAGAACACGACAAAAAAATCATGGAACAACAGGACGAGCCAAAGGCAATTAAAGATGACATCACGTTGTTGGTGCAGAAATGCTGATGCCATCCATATCAGTGGCTCGGGACGTAGTAGAGCAGTCGTCTGGTAATATGAAGGTTCCTGGTTAGATTCCGGCTCCTGCTGGCAGCGTGTCAAAGTGTCCTTGAGCAAGACACTTAACCCCCTATCTGCTCCAGACGAGCAGGTCGGCACCTTGTATATACGGACGCCTCCACCGTCGGTCCGTGAACGTGTGAGTGAACGGGTGAATGTGAGGCATGAGTTGGTAACGCGCTTTATAAACGCAGTCCATTTGACCATTTAAATCGTGAGGTATATGACGGAAGGAAGGAAGGAAGGAAATCCAAAATCAACCCAGTAAGTGGACTTTTTATAGGAAGTTACACCACAACCCTGTATCAGAATTCAAGAGGCATGTGTGTGACCAATTGAACCAGCTACTTGAGAATGGCAACACAAGTAAATCAGAATATACCTCCATGAGGGTTGTCGACAGCAAGGGCCTCATATTTTGCAATAGGAAAAATGTAATACATATGCTTAAATGTCCCCCGTGGTCTTGCCTATATTGGAAAAACAATGAGAGCCCTTCAAACCAGGATCACTGAACACGCGAGTGGCCATCATCATCCGCAAACCGTGATGCATCAAGTCCAGTCGCTGTCCACTTCACACAAGCCCAACACAGCGTATCCACTCTCAGATGCATTGGCATCGAGGCTATATTAATAATGCCCTCGTAGAGGAGGTGACATTGACTCTCTAACCCTGAGGAGAGAGCTGTTCTGGATATTATACACCGGGGTCCTGTCACACCAAGAGATGAGGATTTCAGTATCGGACCGCTCTCTCGCGATGATGGATGATTGTGACGCTGACCTTTGGTTGTCTGCGCAACTCGCTATGATTTGCCTTGTTGTTTCTCTTCTCAAGATTGACCGATTAAGATTAGTGTGTAAAAGGAAGAAATATAAAGTGAGGAATAATCTGACAGCGGGACGAGGTGAGGCAATGAAATATGATGTTGGCGGTGTTGTGCTGATAAGGCCGTTGTTATCCTAAATCGTGAGGAATGTGACAAGGGAATCCAAAATCAACTCGGTAACTCAACTTCCTATAGGAAGTCAGACCATAACCCGGTATCAGAATTCAAGGGACGTGCGTGTGACAAATCGAACCAACTACTTGAATCTACAGCTACAGTCTTCTACACCTTACAGTACCAACGATTCACAAACCCTTCACGGACACAGAGCTGCTGCTATGGGTTCAATTTCTTTTCAGCTTTTGCGGATCATTCTCTTCAGACCTTGGTTACAGCCCTCCCCTCAGATTCATGATACTCTATGGGCTTTTGTCAGGCCACACTTGTGATGCTGACCTCTGGTTGTCTGTAGGCTCCTATTCACCATGACGTGTGTCGTGCTCTCTTAAGTACGAGAGGATTAGACATGATGGACTCCTGTGCTGTTCAATCATCATTCATGTTGCCTTCCCCCCTTTTGAGATATGCACGGCAAGATGGGATCACTCACTCATGGAGGTTCCGTGAGGGACATTGACTTGAATGCATGCACACAGATCAGGTATGCATAGTTGCTCCGGGTCTGCTCGATCTGTCTCTGTCTCTCTCACTCTGTCTTTCTCTCTCTCCCTGTGTTTAAAGATCCGAGGGAACCTATGGAACCTATGGCCTATGGCTCCCAGAAATGTTTGAGTAAAAAAAAAAAAAAAAAAAAAAAAAAAAAAACTTTCTTTTTAATACTTGTGATATTTCTTAATAATACTGTGTCATTTTAAAGTAAACAGAAATTAGTTTTGAAGATACAGCTAATAGTATCTGTAGCTGAAGATATAGCGAGCAGAGCTGGCGAGGGAACACAAGTGGACAGAAATAAAAAATCTTCAACCTGAAGACCAGCTGATTCTTAAAACTTGGAACGAGCTTCCTGTGACATACCACACAATGCAGCGTGAGTATTGCCGTATTGACCATGTTTGGCTCTACATATGCATGTGGGCAGTCATTCTCGCATATGAGGAACATTAAGACCAACCTACGCTCACGTTTAACTGATGGAAGCCTCAACGCCTGCATGAAGCTCAATCTCACCACGTATGAACCAGATTACAAGGCCATCAGCAAAACCATGCAGCACCAGAAGTCGCATTAAAAGTAAGACATATTTAATTTATTATATGTTAAAAATACTTTATGGCTCTCAATGAAATATATTTAGAAATATTTGGCTTTTATGGATCTCCCAGTCAAAAAGGTTCCTGACCCCTGTTTTAGAGTATTGAGGCGCCTCTATTTTTAGATCTAGCCATGTTGAAGGATTCAAGGATTCAAGAGGATTCAAGAGTTTTATTTGTCACATGCAGTGACAGTGCAGTTGAGACATGCAGTGATATGTAGGTGGCCATGCATGCCCGCCTTGATTGGGCAAAAATACAAATAATAAAATAAAATAGATAATAAAATAGACATGATAAAAAAGTTATACGAATAAAATACAATGAATAAAGGCAATGAGTAATATATACAATATTATAATATACAAATATACAGATCTGTTTTTCTTTTTTTTTGTTGACCTTTTTGTAGTGTATTTGTGTGTGGGGTATCTGAGAGAGTGTAAGTGAGTATCAGGGGCGGGGCTAGGGGGTGGCTACTTGGGCTCAAGCCCCGAATGTTTTCTGAAAAGCCCCGAATCTATTTATAAAAAAAGATTTTTATTTTTATTTTTTTTTACAATTCATCATTGTTACATGAAAATATGTTTGCACCAGATTTAGCAGAAGCTTATTTCCATCTGTGGTCTATCCAGCTGCTAACTGTATTTGAGTGAGTTAAGTCTTGGTGTTATGGTGGACTCAGACGTAAGCTTTAAATCACAATCAACAAGTTGACAAAAACTTAATTCTTCCACCTTAGAAACATAGCTAAAGTACGGCCATTTATAAATCAAAAGGACGCTGAAAACCAGATCCATGCCTTTATCTCAAGCCAACTCGACTACTGTAATGTACTCCTTACCGGCCTCCCGAAAAAATACGATGATAACTATTTTATTGCAATGCACTATTGCATTATTTTATTCTATTTTACTAACTATTTTATTGCACTGCACTATTTTACTTTGTATCAGTGATAATCAAACCGTAAACAAAGATGCATATTAGCACTTTCAAGGTGGTGGTATAAGTAAAAAATTGTGGTGTAAGCCCCGGATCTCCTACAATCCTAAATCCGCCCCTGGTGAGTATGTGTGGTGTGTGTGTGTGTGCGTGCGTGCGTGCGTGCGTGCGTGCGTGCGTGCGTGTGTGTGTGTGTGTGTGTGTATGTGTGTGTGTGTGTGTGTGTGTTCATGTGTGTTCATGTGTGCTTGTGTGTGGAGCGATTCGTGTTCAGTGTTCTTGTCATGTACGAAGGTCTGATAATAACAACTGGAGGGCGGCACATGAGCAAAAGCAGCCCCTCTCAGTAAATATGTTCAAAATCAAGGTCCCAGGTGTAGGTGAAAAAAAGACACAACACAAGACGTTTTCCAAATCGTAAATTATATATTGAATGGAGGTAGGAGTTTAAACCTCCTCCATGGTGCACAGGGGAAAAGGTAGGGGAGGACATACAAGACATACATATAAGGCAACTCAACCCAGATAGACAAACCTTGAGGCTACCGTACTATGTGGCCGTGTGCACATCAGAGAGCACACGGTTCCATACACAAGGTGCAGAAACAGGCTGGCACCATCATCAGTCCCTCAGGTCTATGGACTAGGGCTAACTGCATATCCATATTATATGAACATACACACATATATCTATATCCACGCAGTGGCAAACAAAGGCAACCTCATACACTGAGGTCACTGGAACATGACACACAACAGGAATCCCGACGTGCGTGTGCTGTTAGCTACTTGTGCACCCGCCCCTTCCTGATGTGACTGCCATCAGCTGTAGTTCATTAAGCAATCAGCACCCTTCAGTATAGGGACGGGCAGCACCTGACAGGAAGAGAAGAAGAGATATCATTAGCTCTCATGTTCACACACACACACACACACACAAACGATACTAATCTAATGTTCACATGGTCTTCCAAATACAGTAATAATGATAATGACCAACCCACGTACGTCACACCTCCCCCCATAAGAGCGAACCCGCAGGGTTAGCAAAACATTATCACTTATTATCAACCAACATCCGATTAGTACCAACAGAACAAAAATAAATAGAAATCACATTCCATATAGACCACATGCCCCTATTCTGGGCCCACACGGTCAACCACCACCCCACCCAATACCAGACGCATCAGCCGCCGGACGTGGCTGGCACCTTCCTCATACCGAGGCCATGACGGTATCCTATAGTCAACCATACGCAAATTGCTCAATGGTGTTCGCACTCCCAACATCAACCCCGTGCGTCCTGTAAGGCGCATTTGAACACAACACAGCATGTGAAACCACAGTCCTGTCACATCTCAACTCCGACGAGACGCGGGCAGGATTTTTCATTAGCCTATTCACATGACACCAGCGTGTCCTCCTCCGCCGCCCGAGCGTATGCAACATATACTTAGTGGCAGAGACCTTTCCTCTTACCACATAAGGTCCTGAGAACCGGGCAGTGAGCACCGTACTAGGCGTGGGCAGCACAATAAACACCTCATCCCCCACCTCAAAATCCCTAGGGACAGCACAAATAGAAGGGACATTGGGGTGATTATTAATCAATGCATCACACAACAAGTTAGTAAACGGAGCGTCTCCAACCTCCAACACAGGGACGACCTTATCCCCAGCAATATCATTTCCCATGACGAAATCCACGCCTTTTACGGGAAAACATGGGCGAACCGCGACCGGAAAACAACCTGTGATCAGTGCCGACTGTACATGAACCTGATGCAACGGCACGCGCACACACCCCATGCCAATACCTTTCACCAATCCGCTCGACCGACAGGAGTCCACATCCAATGGTAATACATCAGCCAGGATGAACGATTGAGAGGCTCCTGTATCACGGAGTATTCTCACCCGATGGTAGTCCCCAACTTTACCCGACAGGGACACACAACCATCAAACAAAAAGGGCTCAAAAGAGCTACGCTGGTCAGGACATGACACCGTACCAATCAACCCCACCCCTTTCGGTTCCTGGGCTGACTCCCTGGTCTCCTGTCGATCCCTTAGCGCATGACAGTCCTTCACAAAATGCCCTTCTTTTTTACAATAATGACACACCCTTTCAGACGGCGGAGAGCGTGATCGGAATGCTCGCTCGTCACCCAAGGTATTTCGAGACGGCGGTGAGCGAGGTCGGAATGGTCGCTCGTCACCTCCGCGATACGGCGGCCCCGACGGAGAGAACGCGCCCCCTCCTACATACACACCATTTCGTACAGAAACATGTGATGCAGAAACATTTTTGTGGATCATTGCCAACTCGTCACACAAAACTGCAGCTTCCTGGAGGGTAGAAACCTTTCGCTCCTCCAACTGTATTATCATGTGTTCGGGCACAAATTTTTTAAATTGTTCCATGAGGATTAACTCGCTCATAGCCTCGAGTCCATCCACCTTACACGCTTCACACCAACGAGTGAACACCATCCGTTGTTCATGGGAAAATGCGACATGTGTTTGCGAGGGGGCTTTACTTAGTCCCCTAAACCGCTGCCTATAAGCCTCCGGCACCAGTTCATATACGCGCAAGACAGCACCCTTCACTTTCTCATATACCATGCTGTCCTCCTTTGATAAAAACTGGCATGCGTCTTGAGCCCTACCCGTGAGCCTATATTGCACTAATAGTGCCCACTGATCCTCCGGCCAATTCGCAGCCCCCGCTACCCGCTCAAAATTCAAAAAAAATGTCTCCACCTCAGATTCTCGAAAAACAGGAACCATAGCAATATGTTGCCCAACATTAAAACTGCCATGGCCACCTTCAGATGAGGGTGAAGAAGAGCCAACACTCCCCAGCTCCATCCTCTTCAGTGTAATCTGGAGCTCTCTATCTCTCTCCTTCTCTTCCCTGTTTCTCTCAGCTGCTCTGTCCTCTCTGTCAGCTGCTCTGTCCTCCCTATCTCGTACAGCTTCCCTGTCTCTCTCAGCTGCTCTGTCCTGTCTATCTCTCTCAGCTGCTTTGTCCTCTCTGTCAGCTCTGTCCCATCTATCTCTCTCAGCTGCTCTGTCCTCTCTGTCAGCTGCTCTGTCCTCCCTGTCTCTGTCCTCTCTGCGCAACAGCGCTCTCTCCTCCATCTGGAGACGGGCCAAACGCAGACTAGAGCGCGCATGGCCAGAAGACGTGGAGTCTTTATCCGAATCGCCCGCGGCCTCACTTTCAGCTCCGGCCGTACTACCATCCTTCCTAATAGCACCACCATCCATGTTAAGATCACGTAAGGGAGAGTTAACCCATTCGCCAGTGTGTGCAACCTCCTGATCACTATGACTCACTA
>NC_140171.1:20126001-20134390 GCF_963971535.1 Notolepis coatsorum
GTCACAGTGTTCAGTTTAGACATATGTACAATGTTCGATGCAGAATAGACGTAGTTACCATACAATATACAATACTGTGCAGTGTACTAATATACAATACTATATAGTGCAAGGCAGAAATGGAGAAATGGGACGAGGTGCAATTTAGGTACAATTCACAGTAGGTGTACGAGTTGTAGTGCAAATCCTTTATCAATAAATATAAAGTGTAAGTGTGTTTGTGTGATCTAAAGTGTGGAGAGTGGGTGCTGCAGTGTGTTGTTTGTTTGAGTGAGTGTGTGCGTGTGGGTGTGTGTGCTGTGTGCATTTGATGGTTGTTGCATAGTGATTATTGTTCGTTTAGCAGCCTGATGGCCTGGGGATAGAAGCTTCTTCTGAGTCTTTCTGTGCTCGCCTTAAGACTCCGGTATCGCTTGCCTGACCGCAGCAGTTCAAAGAGGCAGTTGTTCGGGTGGCTCGAGTCCTTAATAATTCTCTTAGCCTTCCCCTTGCACCGCTTGTTGTAAATGTTCTGGAGGGTGGGAAGCCCCTCTCGAATTGTGCGTTCGGCTGAACGTGTCACTCTTTGTAGTCTGCTACGTTCTTGTGCAGTGCTATTCCCAAACCAGGAGGTGATGTTGCCGGTCAGGATGCTCTCTATTGTACATGAGTAGAAGTTCCTAAGGATCTTCTGACTGACTTGGAACTTCCTTAGGCGCCTGAGGAAGTAGAGGCGTTGTCGTGCCTTCTTCACAACACTGTCAATGTGTGTGGTCCATGTCAAGTCCTCGGATATGTGGGCTCCGAGGTACTTGAAACTGTTCACTCTCTCAACCGGTGCCCCGTCGATGCTGAGGGGGCTGTAGTCCTTGACCCCCGACCTCCTGAAGTCCACAATCATCTCTTTTGTTTTGCTGACGTTCAGGGAGAGGCAGTTCTCCTGACACCACTGTGACAGGTTCTCTACCTCTTCCAGGTAGGCCCTTTCGTCGTTGGCAGAGATCAGGCCCACCACTACTGTGTCATCAGCAAATTTGATGATGGTGTTGTTGTTCCGCTGTGCTACGCAGTCATGTGTGTACAGGGAGTAGAGGAGGGGGCTCAGAACACAGCCCTGGGGGGCCCCTATGTTGAGCGTGATGGATGAGGAGGTGCAGTTGCCGGCTCTTACCACCTGGGGTCTGCCCGTCAGGAAGACCCCAGGTGGTGTTCTCTGTCTCTGTGTACCAGTGTCAGTCTGTGTTCTCTTGTCTCTGTGTACCAGTGTCAGTCTGTGTTCCTTGGCTCACTCTGGGTCTGTTGGAATGGGACATGCAGCTACAGAGGCACAATCTGTGTGCCTGGTTGTCAGCAGCAGTGAGATTATTAGATAAATTATTTTGGTGCAATAGACGAGATGGGCTCTTAGTGTTCTCATTATGAGTGAGAGGGATTGGGATTAAGAGAGCGGTATTGTGTCAAACAGCTAACGTCTCTCTCTCTCTCTCTCTCGCTCTCTCTCTCTCTCTCTCTCTCTCTCTCTCTCTCTCTCTCTCTCTCTCTCTCTCTCTCTCTCTCTCAGTGGCGTCATTTCAGTAAAAGGCAAGGTATGGCGAGGAGGGGGGGGGGGGGGGTGAAGGGGGTGTGTCCCCCCCTTGGTGGATTTTTTTGTCAAATCAGTTGTGCAATAGTCACTTTTGGTGAGTTGTTTCTATACAATTCAGTTATATGACATTTAGGTATGACACAGGACTACACAAGCATTTTTAGTATAGAAATGTGTCAACAGACTAAAGCAGGGAACCACAGGGAACAAAACTACGAATTATGCAGAATGTAATATCATAACTGTCTATTACTTTTCTTGCAATTGAGCCAATTTTCCTTAGGTACGGTTTTGAGGTGTGTGTTCAACAGAATGTAGTATCAAAAACACATTCACAAAAAGTATGGGTTACTGAATGCTGAACTGCACTATTATAATCACTAAGCCAGACCTTACCTGTGTCCCTGTATCACTTGTCTCTGCTGCCCTTTGATAAAAAAACGTCCCTATGTCCATTTTCCTTTTTTTTGGGGCATATTTCAGTTAGTCACAGTAAAAGTCACCTAGTAAAAGTGAGATAATTGACAATATCAAAACATGCTAGGGCTGTACCGAATAGTTCGAAGCTTCGTTCATCATAATGTTGACATTCAAATTCTAAATCAACATAAAAAATTTTAATACATTTTTTTTTTTTTTTTTTTTTTTACATTTTTATTTGCCAAGGTATGGCGAGTGCCATACCTTGCAATACCAAAATGACGCCCCTGCTCTCTCTCTCTCTCTCTCTCTCTCTCTCTCTCTCTCTCTCTCTCTCTCTCTCTCTCTCTCTCTCTCTCTCTCTCTCTCTCTCTCTCTCTGCCTGTGTATCTGGCTGGTTTTCTCATTACAGGATTACAGAGCATCTGTTGCAACGTTCCTACTCAGCTCTGCTATTCAAAGACACAGGGGAAATAACACACTGTTGTCACATGTAGGTGTGCGTGTGTTTACACGTTGTGTGTGTGCATACATATGTGCATGTGTTTGTACACTGTATTTTATGTCTGTGTGTTTTTACATCATATTGTATGTACTGTATTTATGTTTGTGTGTGTGTGTGTGTTTGTACACTTTATTTTATGTATGTGTGTGTTTTATACACTGTATTTTATGTATGTGTGTGTGTTTAAACCTCTTAATGATCGGACGGCCCGCCTCGCAGCACATTTGCCCTTGTCTGTCGGTGTCAGGCCGTGTTATTGTCTATGAACCAACACATCGGTTAGAAGCTAAAATGGCCGCCATTTGACACCCTACCTGGCCAATTGCGTGCTTCCAATTTCGGACTATAAGACCAAACAGCCAACGAGCGTCAGTTTCGAAGAAGTGACCTTGTCCGGTTTCGCCTCCCGGTGAACGGACCAGTCACCTCTGACGTTGAAAAATATTGACCGCTTTTGTAGCCAATGAAATTCTGGAAATCACCAGTGTCACGTCATTTCTATCTATACGTGAGGGAGGTTTCTGAGGATAAAGGAAAAGAAGAAGAAGAAGAAGAAGAAGAAGAAGAAGAAGAAGAAGAAGAAGAAGAAGAAGAAGAAGAAGAAGAAGAAGAAGAAGAAGAAGAAGAAGAAGAAGAAGAAGAAGAAGAAGAAGAAGAAGAAGAAGAAAGAAGACGTTTCGAGAAGAGGCTCCTGCGCGAGCGAATGCGTTGGTGCCAATGGCCATTTTGGATAAACATACCTGTAACTGCAGCTATGGTTAACAGTTGGTTAATATAGTTATTAGTGTGGGTGACCTGGCGAAGCCAGGTTGCAACCACACTATAGTAATCTATACTCTTTTTATTTATTCTTCTTCCGCCGATTTTGCCATTGGCCGGCGGTGCACAGGCGTCACCCACACTTTCACAATTTCCCCCGCGCGGAATTGTCTAGTTTATGTTTACAATTTATATGCTTCTTTTGTATAATAGTAATAATACACTCAATTGCTTTTCAATGTATTTCTTATTTGTTTTATATAAGATATATATTAGTGGCGCACTGTTTTCTATTTTATTTGTGCAATTACCACATCTCACGAGAGTTGACACACCTGGTATCCGGTGACGTGTTTCCGCCTTCTCTCTCTTGCGTTGAACCATGAACTTGAATGGTAATGGAATTACCTGGCGTTCTAATAAGTAAAGAACAATCCATCACGCCAACGAAACAAGACAATCTTCCAAAGAAACTGACAGAAGACATACTACAGTAACGCATCGATGTTCTCATGTACTGGCACGCAGCCAATAAGGTATTGATTGATGTAGATAATAATTGTGGTATATGTTTAGTGACGTTCCGACCATTGGTAATGGACTTGTGATAGTAATAGTATCTTTTGTATGCATTTGTATTTCATACAGATTTTACGGTTTGGATGAAGGTTTAGATGAGGTTGGATCAAGCTTCTTCATTAAAATCAGTCCAAGAAATCAACTTGTGTTTTGCGTCGTGCCGAGGATGTCACAATACCGATACATGCCATTATAAAAACATGTCTGAAACACTCATCTTCTGTGGTATTGTTATCAACTTTGGACCTCTACTTTCAGGCTATGGACCCATTGTGTTATCCAGCTCTTATTACATGGCGTTTTCACATTCGCCGAAATGCTTGCTTGTGATTGGTCAATAGCGCGCGTCAGAGGTCAGTTATCAGACAATAATGACCGCTGTGGGACAATAATGACCGCTGTGCGCAGCTGTTCGCAATCAAGCCCACTGACACACACTGTTTCAGTGCAATTAGACACTGCCGGTGTTCTGCTGCCGGCGATGACAGGGGGCGGAGCGACGAGCGGAGCCAGAACGCAGCCAGAACCAGTGTTGCGAGTCGATGTAAAATGAATTAGGTATATTGTTAGTAAGTTAGCCATGTAATAAGCGGGATAATGTATAGCTATACTCGATCATTGTCGCAAAATAATTGACCGACACAGAGTTTAAAATACCGAGCCGCCTTGGCGAGGTGTTTTAAACGTCAGTGAAGGTCAATTATTTTGCGACAATGATCGAGTATAGCTATACATTATCCTTTACATAACTCTCAGCTGGAACTCTTTTGCAGGCATCTGTTTGCAAAATAATTCAGACGTAAGTAAAACACGTTTTTTAATTGCAGTGTGTTCAAACCTCTGTAACTCTATTACATTAACATGATTTTTCCTGATGTGGAAGACAATTCAGAATGTCTCCTTTCAAAAGAGGGCAGACCCATGCATGTGCTATAAGTGGTCCAAGAATAACATTCAAATTACTTTAGGTATGCAATCGATAGGCGTTTTATGCCAAATTGGACCCACTGTATTTTATGTATGTGTGTTGTTAACAGAATTGGCTATGGGGCGACAATAATATGTACAAGAGGCATGGTTTCCATCTTTGGCCTTGCTCTGCTGGCAGCGTTTATTCATTCACATTGACTCATAACACAGCAGCTCATGTGATCTCCTCTCCGGGAGAGGTAGATGTGGGAAGAAGAAAGAGTAGGAGGGAATCAAGGCTTATATACTCCCAACCTGGCATAGACAGTAGAAGCTCCGCCTATAGCGCCCTCCAGTGGACACGGATATATATGCAGTCATGGGAGCAGTAGAGGACAGTAGGATCCTGTTCTTTCTCAGCAGTGATTGGAACTCTCTGTTTGTAAACTCTGTCCCGTTGTCTGATCTCAAACATTTTACGTCCCTATAGGGGGCTACATCGGCAAGGAACTTTTCCGTGGCTTGGAGTGCATCACTCTTTGCTTTAAGGAAATAGACGAACACTACGCCTGTACCCACATCTGTAAAGGACTGTACATAGTTAAAGCCACCTACGGACTCGTTCCTTACTGGACTGGCTAGGTCGGTGTTAACTAGCTCCAGTGGTCTTTTTACCTTCTCCGTGGGGTCCCTGTTCCTTGTTTGAGTAAACTTCCCCCTTATGCAAACTTCACATTCTTTGTCAGGTCTATGCTTTTCACCTTTAATGTGCATACCGTCTGTCACTGCTTGCAGCTTTAGTAAATCCTTGTGATTACAATGACCCATGCCACGTCTGGATGTCATGACTGACAGTCACATTACATTTGTCATTATTATTGCACTCCGTTTGTAGGTAATACATTCTCCCATGTTAAACCGCATACCATCTCGTTCTACAAGAACATCTTTACCTTCACTGAAGAACACTTCGGCGCCGTTAGCAGTAGCAGATTTTACTGAGAATAGTTCTTGTTGGAACGAGGTTATATATAGAGCGTCCTTTAACGTCACTGTACACCGGCGTCCCTTACTGTCTATAAGGCATACCTGTGCGTCTCCTCTCCCTTGCGCCAACCCGTAGGTGCGCTTCCCGTCTGCCAGCTCTATGATGTGTCCCTCCGGCTCAAAGGATTTATCGAAGTTCTTGAAACTGTTCCTGTCGTTGATGATGTGGGACGACGCACCTGTGTCCAAGATCAGTCCCCTCCTCGGGAACTGCCGGTGCTGCGTTGGCCGGGTGACGCCCGTAGTCCGCGCCCCAAAAACGAAGTCCTCTCGTCCTGCTGCTTTCCGGGCATCATCTCGACTCGTCTCCCAATCTCCGTCGCCGCCATCTTGTCTGTAGTCGCCATCTCGTCCACAGTCGCCATCTTGGCCGCGGCCGTAATCTCGTCCATCGCCGCCATCTTGTCCGTAGCCTCGACCTCGTCCGTCGCCGCCATCTTGTCCATGGGCGCCGCCTCGTCTATGGCCGCCATCTTGCCCATGTGCGTATCGGGCGATCTGGTCTCGTTTCTTTCGGCACTCTTTGTCTGTGTGCCCCGATGATCTGCAGAAGTTGCACCAGACCGTCTTGTTGCAGTTATCCCTCCGATGCCCATTCTCTCCGCATCGCCAACACGTCAGCTCCGTCGTGGGCCTGGCCTTCTCCCTCTGTGTTGCTCGGGCTTTCAGTGCTATCCCCCCGCTTCCGCGACGTTTGTGTTGGTTATCCTCTGAGGCCTCAAAGTTCCGCAGCTTGGCTTTGAACTGCCCCAATGTCATGTCCGTTGAACCGTGGGTAACCAGTAGCGCGAACGGCCTGTACAACTCCGGTAGTCCTCTCATCACCATCGCCATCATTAGCCTCTCACTTGGTGCCTCTCCTGCACTCTTGAGCGCCGTCATGATCTGCTCAGCTCGGATGATGTATTCTGTCATCATCACTGTGTGCCCCTTCTTCAGAGCCGTTAACGTTACGTAGAGGGACACTACTCTGGGCCTTCCCCGTCCGATGTAATGCTCCCTCAACACTCCCAGGCTTTCTCGGCCTTTGTCCTTCGTGTCGCGGAATATTAGCCCCAAACTCGTATCGCCGAGCAGCGGCGCCAACTCACAGTATGCGTCCGCATTGAGCTTGTCGTCTTGGGCTTGGGTCCTCCGCCGTCAGTGGCCCCGCGGGGGCCACCAAGATCACCGCCTTGAGTCCCGCGCCGTGCATGCAACATAGCATGCGCTCTTCCCAGAGCCCATATCCCTCCGCTTTTCCATTAAATGAGGGCCATTTGCTCCTTCCCTTGGTCGCCATCCTCCTTCTTGGTGGTAGGTGTAGCTTAAGCTCCGTTGGCCTAGTATCTAACCACGCGGTACTCCCGGTGCTGCTCTGGCCTACACTTCAGCTAAGCTAGCTACCCTTATTATTTCGCCCCTGCGAGATCTGGGCCCATAACCTGTTAACAGAATTGGCTATGGGGCGACAATAATATGTACAAGAGGCATGGTTTCTATCTTTGGCCTTGCTCTGCTGGCAGCGGTTTATTCATTCACATTGACTCATAACACAGCAGCTCATGTGATCTCCTCTCCGGGAGAGGTAGATGTGGGAAGAAAAAAGAGTAGGAGGGAACCAAGGCTTATATACTCCCAACCTGGCGCCTATAGCGCCCTCCAATGGACACGGATATATATGCAGTCATGGGAGCAGTAGAGGACAGTTACAGTTAGTTACAACCACATACAACCTCTAGATTCAACATGTGTGTTTTATACACTGTATTTTATGTATGTGTGTGTGTGTGTTTGCACATCATATTTTATGTACTGTATGTATGTATGTATGTATGTATGTATGTATGTATGTATGTATGTATGTATGTATGTATGTATGTATGTATGTATGTATGTATGTATGTATGTATGTATGTATGTATGTATGTATGTATGTATGTATGTATGTATGTATGTATGTATGTATGTATGTATGTATGTATGTATGTCTGTGTGTGTGTGTTTGTACAATGCATTTTATGCATGTGTGTGTATGTGTGTGTTTGTACACTGTATTTTATGTATGTGTGTGCACTGTATCTTATGTGTGTGTGTGTGTGTGTGTGTGTGTGTGTGTGTGTGTGTGTGTGTGTGTGTGTGTGTGTGTGTGTGTGTGTGTGTGTGTGTGTGTGTTTATACACTGTATTTTATGTATGTGTGTGTGCATGCGTGTCAAAGGGGAGAAGAGATATGGATTGAGTGAAATTGGACACATGCTGAAATGAAATTGCTTTGTCTAGCGGCTACAGTATGTGGTGTGGAGTGGAAGAGCTTTTATTTTATAGGCCTTCTCTCTCTCTCCTCTCTCTCTCTCTCTCTCTCTCTCTCTCTCTCTCTGTCTCTCTGTCTCTCTATCTCTCTCTGTCTCTCTGTCTCTCTGTCTCTCTCTCTCTCTCTCTTTCTCTCTCTCTCTCTCTCTCTCTCTCTCTCTCTTCTCTCTCTCTCTCTCTCTCTCTCTCTCTCGCTCTCTCTCTCTCTGTCTTGATCCCTCTCTCTCTGTCTATCTGTCTCTCTCTCTTTCTGAAACAACTTTTGACTCACATCTTCCACTGTTCTATTTCTGGTTAAATAATGAAAGATGGACT